>NC_084741.1:20610989-20633489 GCF_033978785.1 Entelurus aequoreus | reverse complement strand
TATATATATATATATATACACACATACAGCCCAGCCCCCAGCCAATTTTTTTTTAATTGTAATTTTGAAAAATTAATCTGAATGTGCATGAACTATTTCTGTTCAAAATTGTTTGAAATGTCACATGTTAAATGTTTAAATAGTCTGTTTACTGTACTGTGCCAACTGTACTACTATACGAGTACGTATTTTCTAATGTTTCATTGAAAATAAAACAGCAAAGTCCATTTGGCTGTCATCTGTTTTAATTATGAGACACAATTGTGTCAAAGTCATGATTTTTTTGTTCACGCTTGCAATAAGAAATGGTTACTTTGAAAAAGCAGTGTTTATACTTGTGAGTGTTGATGACACAGCTTTGCATCAGTTGATATTCTAGTTTCAAGCATGTTTTACTCAATATAGGTCATCAAATCTCAGCAACAAGCTGTAATATCTTACTGAGATCATTTAGGGCCAAAAGAATTAAAACAAGTAAAACACTCTAACATAAAATCTGCTTCGTGAGAAGAATTATCTTATCAGACAGAAAATAAGCAAATATCACCCTTATTTGAGATATTTAATCTTACTTAGATTTCAGTTTTTGCAGTGCATGTCTCTTTGTTGTTGTAAGCAGTGGGAGACTGGAGCCGACCCTTGACCCCTGACTAATTACAACAGGCATTGTCAAGGGAGGGGGTTGCAGAATCCAAGATGTGAAGAATGCGGTCTTGCCCTGTATATATATTTAATTAGTATTTTTATTGAAATAAACTGAATGCCCCACTGGGGTCCAATATCATTTTACAAACCCCGTTTCCATATGAGTTGGGAAATTGTGTTAGATGTAAATATAAACGGAATACAATGATTTGCAAATCCTTTTCAACCCATATTCAATTGAATGCACTACAAAGACAACATATTTGGTGTTCAAACTCATAAACTTTATTTATTTTTTTGCAAATAATAATTAACACGTGCCAAAGTAGTTGGGAAAGGGCATGTTCACCACTGTGTTACGTGGCCTTTCCTTTTAACAACACTCAGTAAACATTTGGGAACTGAGGAGACACATTTTTTAAACTTCTCAGGTGGAATTCTTTCCCATTCTTGCTTGATGTACAGCTTAAGTTGTTCAACAGTCCGGGGGTCTCCGTTGTGGTATTTTAGGCCACACATTTTCAATGGGAGACAGGTCTGGACTACAGGCAGGCCAGTCTAGTACCCGCACTCTTTTACTATGAAGCCACGTTGATGTAACACGTGGCTTGGCATTGTCTGGCTGAAATAAGCAGGGGCGTCCATGGTAACGTTGCTTGGATGGCAACATATGTTGCTCCAAAACCTGTATGTGCCTTTCAGCATGAATGGCGCCTTCACAGATGTGTAAGTTACCCATGTCTTGGGCACTAATACACCCCCATACCATCACAGATGCTGGCTTTTCAACTTTGTGCCTATAACAATCCGGATGGTTCTTTTCCTCTTTGGTCCGGAGGACACGACATCCACAGTTTCCAAAAACAATATGAAATGTGGACTCGTCAGACCACAGAACACGTTTCCACTTTGTATCATTCCATCTTGGATGAGCTCAGGCCCAGTGAAGCCGACGGCGTTTCTGGGTGTTGTTGATGAACGGTTTTCGCTTTGCATAGGAGAGTTTTAACTTGCACTTACAGATGTAGCGAACAACTGTAGTTACTGACAGTGGGTTTCTGAAGTGTTCCTGAGCCCATGTGGTGATATCCTTTACACACTGATGTCGCTTGTTGATGCAGTAGAGCCTGAGGGATCGAAGGTCACGGGCTTAGCTGCTTACGTGCAGTTATTTCTCCAGATTCTCTGAACCCTTTGATGATATTACGGACCGTGGATGGTGAAATCCCTAAATTCCTTGCAATAGCTGGTTGAGAAAGGTATACGCATTTGTTGACAAAGTGGTGACCCTCGCCCCATCCTTGTTTGTGAATGACTGAGCATTTAATGGAATCTACTTTTATACCCAATCATGGCACCCACCTGTTCCCAATTTGCCTGTTCACCTGTGGGATGTTCCAAATAAGTGTTTGATGAGCATTCCTCAACTTTATCAGTATTTATTGCCACCTTTCCCAACTTCTTTGTCACGTGTTGCTGGCATCAAATTCTTAGTGGTTAGAGTGTCCGCCCTGAGATCGGTAGGTTGGAGTTCAAATCCCAGCCGAGTCATACCAAAGAGTATAAAAATGGGACCCATAACCTCCCTGCTTGGCACTCAGCAACAAAGGGTTGGAGTTGGGGGTTAAATCACCAAAATGATTCCCGGGCGCGGCGCCGCTGCTGCCCACTGCTCCCCAAGGGGATGGGACAAATGCAGAAGACAAATTTCACCACATCTAGTGTGTGTGTGACAATCATTGGTACTTTAATCTTTAATCTTAATCTTAAAGTTAATGATTATTTGCACAAAAAAAAAAGTTTATCAGTTTGAACATCAAATATGTTGTCTTTGTAGCATATTCAACTGAATATGTGTTGAAAATGATTTGCAAATCATTGTATTCCGTTTATATTTACATCTAACAAAATTTCCCAACTCATATGGAAACGGGGTTTGTAAAAACCCCTGAAATGAGAGGATTGGACCCTTTTTAAAAGTCGTTTTTTTTTTAAAATCCCTTCTCGATCTCTTCAAACAGACCGTCGTCAAACTGAGCCGGCGTTAATGATAACGTCATCCCCGACGGCTCAAGGCGGTGAATGGAAAGAGCCAGGACGGTGAGGAGATGCTGCCGCTTGTTCCATCGCCGCAGGTACGCACCGAGCGCTTATCTCCCGCCCGCCGATAAGAACCACACGGAGGGGGAAATGTGGTGGCGAAACCCATCCGGGGTTCACGTATGTACGCGAGCCCCGTATGACCTCCTTCTTGCCACTTAACGCCAACCTTCGTCTGGTCGGCAAATATCAGCCAGCTCTACGTGAAAAGACACGCTCGGCGTTCTTGGGAGGGAAACAGCCGTAAATTAACATTTCATGCTGTTAAACACACAGTGAAAACTGAACAAATACAAACAAATATGGTATTAAAAGATGAAATGACACAATAGAGAAAATAAAAACCTGGACTCGTGACTCAAATGTACATTAAATTGCCAGAAGTACTTGGCCACCTGCCTTGATTCACATATGAACTTGAAGTGCCATCCCATTCCTAACCCATAGGGTTCAATATGATGTCCGTCCACCTTTTGCAGCTATTACCTGGGAAGGCTGTCCTCAAGGTTGCGGATTGTGTTTATAGGAATTTTCCACCATTCTTCCAAAGGCGCATTGGTGAGGTCACACACTGATGTTGGTCGAGAAGGCCTGGCTCTCGGTCTCCGTTCTAATTCATCCCAAAAGTGTTCTATCGGGTTCAGGTCAGGACTCTGTGCAGGCCAGTCAAGTTCATCCACACCAGACTCTGTCATCCATGTCATTATGGACCTTGCTTTGTGCACTGGTGCACAGTCATAGAGGAAGGGGCCCGCTCCAACTGTTCCCACAAGGTTGGGAGCATGGAATTGTCCAAAATGTTTTGGTATCCTGGGGGGCCAACTACGGGGCCAAGCCCAACTCCTGAAAAACAACCCCACACCATAATTCCTCCTCCACCAAATTTCACACACGGCACAATGCAGTCCGAAATATACCGTTCTCCTGGCAACCTCCAAACCCAGACTGGTCCATCAGATTGCCAGATGGAAAAGTGTGATTCATCACTCCAGGGATGTGGTCTCCACTGCTCTAGAGTCCAGTGGAGACGTGCTTTACACCACTGCACCCGACGCTTTGCATTGGACTTGGTGATGTATGGCTTAGATGCAGCTGCTCGGCCATTGAAACCCATTCCATGTAGCTCTCTGTTTACTGTACGTGGGCTAATTGGAAGGTTAGATGAAGTTTGGAGCTCTGTGGCAACTGACTGTGCAGAAATTCTTTGCACTATGCGCTTCAGCATCTGCTGACCCCTCTCTTGTCAGTCTACGTGGCCTACCACTTGGTGGCTGAGTTGCTGTTGTTCCCAAACTCTTCCATTTTCTTAAAATAAAGCAGACCGTTGCCTTTGGAATATTTAGGAGCGAGGAAATTTCACGACTGGATTTGTTGCACAGGTGGCATCCTATGACAGTTCCCATTATTTCACAAATGTTTGTAGAAACAGTTTCCATGCCCAAGTGCTTGATTTTATACACCTGTGGCCGGGCCAAGTGATTAGGACACCTGATTCTGATCATTTGGATGGGTGGCCAAATACTTCTGGCAATATAGTGTAACTTGCACTTGAGTAAATAGCATGATAAAAACAACACATTTTCTTGGTTAGCATGCTAGCTTGCTAAATCCAAGAGAGAGAAAGTGCAAACGATGACTTTGTTACCTCATTTGCCGCGAGACCAGTACGTTTTTTTAAAGTTTTTTTTTATTTCAACAATACAATTGAACAATACAAACAAATATTCTCAATTTACACAAAAACCAAGGCACTTTCAGCGTATCTCATCACTTTCAAACATCCATCACGTTGAGTAAATGCTGGCTTTCACAGAACATGTAAAGGGAAGGAAATTGAAGCAAAAACAAATAGAATATATAAATAACAATAAATGATAACTAGAAGAGGCAATTCCTGAAGAAATTGCGTGTGAATGCTCCAATGATGAAGTTGAACTGAAATGCTGACAGAATGTAGTATGAATGTAAGAATAGTTTGAATGTTGGAATGGTTTGAATGTTGAAGAGCTGACGTTGAACTGAAATGCTAATGGATTGTAGGATGAATGTAGAAATGGTTTAAATGTTGAAATCATTTAAACGCTGAAATAGTTTGAATGTTGGAATGGTTTGAATGTTGAAGAGTTTGAATTTCCAGGGAATCCGGAATTTGGTTTGGAACTTGGGAAAATGTTAGTTTGAATGTCCAGGATGAGTGGAATGTGTTGATGTTGGAATGGTTTGAATAGGTAGAAAAATGTGGGAATTGTGCAAATTGGAAAATTTCCCCATTCATTTCAATGGGATCTTCCTGGAAATTTGCGAATTTGGGGAAAAGCGGGATTTAAAAAAAAATGATTAGGAGCATGAATATCCTGAATGAGCTGAATTGGTTGGGGTTGGAATTGTTTAAATTGGTCAAGAAATGTTGAATTAGTAACCGTTTTTAATTGAGAAATTCCTGGAATTTCGGGAAAATCTGGAATTGTTCTAGTTCCTTAACCAACTTGGTGTTTGTCCTGAATATGAGTGTTTTGATGGTTGGAACGGTTGAAATGGGTTGAAAAATGTGAAAGGAGTAGTCGAACTTAAGAAGCGTGAAAATAGGTTACCAAAAAACAGGAATTCCTGGAAATTTGTTGAATGTGGAAACATGGAAGTTTGAATGTCCAGGATGAGTTGAATGTGTTGAAGGTGGAATGAGTTGAAGAATGTGGGAATTGTGGAAGTTTGAAAAATGGCCAATTAATTTTGAATGGGGAAAATGCGAGAAAAAAAAAAGGAATTATGGGAAACCGGGAATTTTTTTTGTTTTAGAATTGCTGAAGAAGAGCACACCATTCCTGAACAGGCTGAATATTTTGAAGTTGGAATGGTTTGAATCAGCTGAAAATTTTGGGAATTGTGGAACTTTGAAGAATGTCCAATTGATTTTAATGGGAACTTCAGAAAAATTGGGAATTTCGGGAAAAGCGGGAATTTTTTTGGAAAATGGTAAAACATTTGAATGGTCTGAATGAGTTGAAATAGTTGGTGTTTAAATTTTTCAAATCGGTCAAGAAATGTTTTTCATTTTTCATTTTCATTTATTTATTTATTTCAGGCAATGACAAAGACGTACAAGTTGACAAAACATAATAATATAAATTAATATAGTGCATTATTGTCCAGTTTTGCCTGAAAGGGAGTGGGAAGAAGATAACTTATTTAATCCCACCCCAAGTTCTCCATTCAGTGATTATTCACATGAGTTTCACTCTCACTTTGTTCAAGGATTATAATACAGGTGTTGTATCATAGTGGCATTACCACAGGTAACAATAATTATTACACTGTAACAATCATTTGTATCAACAATGTAGGAATAATGAATATACCAACAATGGTAATAGACATCATAGCAATAATGATAATAGACAACATAGCAATAATGGTAAGGAAACATTGAGCACATGTTAACACTTTAAGACAGAGTATAGCAGCAGGTCAAATTAAAGACCCTCATCTCTATATTTGAACCAGACCCCATGTTTGTATAATAGTTTAAATCGATTAATAGTTTGGCATTGCTTGTGTTGTAAGTCCAGTTTGTTCCATAGTTTTACTCCGCATACAGACACACAAAAACATTTACGAGTGGTTTGAGCTCTCGGCAATAAGAAATATCCAAAGCCTCTCCAGTTATGAGCTTGCACTCGTCTTATAAAAAAACGTTGTAGATTAGGTGGCAATAATTTGTTAAAAGCTTTATATAAGATTATTAATGTATTATATTTAACAAGATCATCAAATTTGAGCAACTTTGATTGCATAAACAGATTATGAGTATGTTCTAAATAACCAACGTTGTGAATGATCCGCACTGCTCTTTTCTGTAATATGATCAGAGGATGAATTGTGTTTTGGTAAGTATTCCCCCATACTTCAACACAGTATGTAAGGTATGGCAGTACCAAGGTGCAGTATAGAGTACGGAGTGCATTTTCATTGAGGTATAGTTTTGCTTTGTTTATAATTGAGAGGCTTTTGGAGATTTTTGTTGTAATGTGTCTGACATGAGGTTTCCATGATAGTTTACTATCAATTATTACTCCCAAAAATGTATTCTCATTTACGATTTCAATTTGGGTACCATCAATACTTATTTTCTGTTCAGACGTTATGTTGCGATTTCCAAACATTACTATCTTAGTTTTATTTATATTCAAAGATAATTTATTTGTGTCCATCCATTGTTTTACTATGTTTAGTTCTGTGTTTACTGTATTTATGAGCTCATTATAGTCAGCACTACTGTAGAATAAATTTGTCGTCTGCAAAAAGTATACATTTCAGTATCTTGGATGTATTAAACATATCATTAATATATACATTAAACAGTTTTGGCCCCAACACGGACCCTTGGGGACACCACAAGCAATGCCAAGAGTATCAGATAAAAATGTACCCATTTTAACAAACTGTACCCTCCCTGTTAAATAACTTCTTAACCAGTCACCAGCCAGCCCCCTAATTCCATATCTTCCCATTTTATCTAGTAGAATTGAATGATTAATGGTATTAAAGGCTTTCTTTAGGTCAATAAAAATACCAACTGCATATCTTTTATGCTCCAGTGCATTAGTAATTTCCTCAATAGCTTCAGTTATTGCCATTGAAGTTGTTCTTTTGGACCTAAAGCCATACTGACCGTCATTGATTATATGATGCTTCTCAAGAAAGGATTCAAGTCGAGAGTTAAATAGTTTCTCTAAGATTTTTGAGAACTGAGGCAAAAGAGAGATTGGTCTATAATTGGTGAAAGCGTGTTTGCTGTCACTTTTGAAGAGCGGAGTTACTTTAGCGATTTTCATTTAACTTGGAAAGCAGCCAGTCTGGAATGATAAATTACATATATAAGTTAATGATTTTACAATATTCAGGATAACCTTTTGAACCGATATCATGTTGATATCATGGCAGTCAGTGGAGCACTTACTTTTACACTTCCGCACAATGTTTGTCACTTCCTGCTCATTTGTAGCTGAGAGGAAGAATGACGAAAAATTCTGTTCAATAGTTGATTTTGTAACTCCATTGTCTGGGATATCAACAGCCAATTTAGGACCAACATTTACAAAAAAACTATTTAACTTGTTTACTACATTACTCATATTATAATCTTCACCGTTTTCATCAATAAAGTAATCAGGATATGTCAACTTGGAATATCCTTGTTTTATTAGACTATTCAAGACATCCCAAGTTCCTTTTATATTATTTTTGTTTTCATATAGTTTTTTTTTATAATATAACCGTTTGCTTGTTCTTATAATATCAGTTAATTTATTTTTGTACTTCTTGTATCGTTGTTCGACTTCTTTTGTTTTTATTTTGATGAAAAGTTTGTAGAGATTGTTTTTCTTTTTACAGGCATTAATTATCCCTTTTGTGATCCAAGGGCTATTTTTATTTTTTCCTTTTATAAAATATTATTTTACGGGGCAATGTTTATTATGCAGGGAAGTAAAGATGTCTAAAAAATTACAATAAGCACTGTCCACATTAGGTTCTCTGTATACTGAAGTCCAATCCTGAACTGCTAAACTATTGTTTAGGGCACAGATTGTTTCCTCAGTTGTTATTCGTTTAGAGATTTTTGCCATAGTGTCTTTGGTTTTCTTGAGATGACAGTCATGTAAAGTAAAAACAGGTAAATGGTCAGTGATGTCACATATAAATAGGCCACTGGTGACTTGATTTCCCATAATGTTTGTAAAAATGTTGTCAATGATTGTGGCACTATGTGTTGTTATTCTGCTTGGTTTGGTTATGGTTGGTTGTAGAGACAAGCTGTACATTGTGTCAATGAAGTCATCAACATGTTTTTGCTTGGTTGAGTTTAACAAATCAATGTTAAAATCATCGCAGATAAATCAATCAATCAATCAATCAATGTTTATTTATATAGCCCTAAATCACAAGTGTCTCAAAGGGCTGTACAAGCCACAACGACATCCTCGGTACAGAGCCCACATACGGGCAAGGAAAAACTCACCCCAGTGGGACGTCGGTGAATGACTATGAGAAACCTTGGAGAGGACCGCATATGTGGGTAACCCCCCCCCCCCCCCCCCCCCCCCCTCTAGGGGAGACCGAAAGCAACGGATGTCGAGTGGGTCTGACATAACATTGTGAAAGTCCAGTCCACAGTGGATCCAACACATCAGCGGGAGTCCAGTCCACAGCGGGGCCAACAGGAAACCATCCCGAGCGGAGACGGGTCAGCAGCGCAGAGATGTCCCTACCGATGCACAGGCTAGTGGTCCACCCGAGGTCCCGGCTCTGGACAGCCAGCACTTCATCCATGGCCACCGGACCTATGCAACTCCCCCTCGCAAGGGACAGGGGAGAAGAGGAGAGAAGAAAAGAAACGGCAGATCAACTGGTCTAAAAAGGGGGGGTCTATTTAAAGGCTAGATTATACAAATGAGTTTTAAGATGGGACTTAAATGCTTCTACTGAGGTAGCATCTCTAACTGTTACCGGGAGGGCATTCCAGAGTACTGGAGCCCGAATAGAAAACGTTCTATAGCCCGCAGACTTTTTTTTGGCTCTGGGAATCACTAATAAGCCGGAGTTCTTTGAACGCAGATTTCTTGCCGGGACATATGGTACAATACAATCGGCGAGATAGGCTGGAGCTAAACCGTGTAGTATTTTATACGTAAGTAGTAAAACCTTAAAGTCGCATCTTAAGTGCACAGGAAGCCAGTGCAGGTGAGCCAGTATAGGCGTAATATGATCAAACTTTCTTGTTTTTGTCAAAAGCCTTGCAGCCGCATTTTATGTCAAATATGGTTTTTTGGTTCACAGAGGAAAATAGTTTACCCATTCACTCATTGAAAGTTTCTATGCTTGAATCAGGTGCCCGGTATACACAGCTCATGAAGATATTTGTCTTTTTGTCATTTAGGATTTCCACTGTTAAACATTCAAATAATCCATCGACTGCTATTGTCATGTTTGTTAAAACTTTAAATGTAACAGATTTATGAATGTACAATGTGACCCCTCCTCCTATTTTATTTATTCTGTTTATGTATTTTAATTCATAGTCATTCAGACTAAAATCAATACCTTTATCACTGTTGAACCAGGTTTCAGTGATTGCAATAATGGTAAATGGATGACTAAATTATTTCAAGTAATCCTTGATAGCCTCAAAGTTAGTATACATGCTTCGACTATTGAAATGTATTATAGATAGACTATCTTCTGATTTTACACTGTTTTCATATTGTTCGCGGGTAAAATAATGACAGTTTTTAACAATCGCAGAGAAAAAATTATTATCAGGGTCTATGTCCATATCAGTCTCTGTTGTGGTGTGCTCTTGATACTCACACATGTCCAGTTCTTTTTGTTGATGTTGGAGGATCTTCTGTAACATGTCCATATCAATACTTGGGGTGGTCTGTGTTCTTGGTGTGGGTAGCATTGAGATGATGTAAAAGTCACAAGCTACATTGATACCAAGTACTGCATCAATGTCAATACTTATCAAGATCTTCTATTTTCCTTATCACCAAGATTTTTGCTTCCTCCGGCGTCCCATTTAGTTTGATGAAGATCTTACAGTTCGTTACCCAGGTTTGTTGAATCTTGCTTTGCCTTTTAAGTTGTCGTGCGACCCTTGCGATGTCAGCATTTTTCTTGGTCAAGTGTTCATTGATGAAAACATCTGTTCCTTTGATGCTCCAGGTCCACAATGCGCCGGTCTTTTTCCACGTTCTGGAGGCGTAGTTGTTTCACCTCCTCCAGTAGACCCAAAAGCTGATCCTGGTGCTCCCTCACCGCAGTCACATCGCCGCACAGGGAAAGGAGTGTGAGCCTCATCTCCTCGAACTCCTCCGATGTGGGGCTTTTCCTCGGTGCAGGCATCACTGTGTATCTGCCGACGCATCCAGCAACAGAAGGAAAAAAATCCACCTCCGTATCTCAGGCCGGTAATGCTAGCCGGCTCCGGTGTGCTAGCTCGCAGCACCGATCGACACAAGCTACAAAGTGTCACGGCACAGTGACACAGCGAAGCCAAAAAAAGTACAAAAAAGTACAAAAAGTTGTACTAGCTTTGCACAAGGCGATTGCCAAACTCAACAGCCCCACTTCGAAAACAGCCAAACGCGCGCAAACTCCGAGTTCAATGTAAAATATTCAAGAGTACTTAGAATGTTGAATTACTAACAGTTTTTAATAGAGAAATTCCTGGAATTTCGGGAAAACCAGGAATTTTTCTAGTTCCTTAAAGGCCTACTGAAATGATTTTTTTTTATTTAAACGGGAATAGCAGATCCATTCTATGTGTCATACTTGATCATTTCGCGATATTGCCATATTTTTGCTGAAAGGATTTAATAGAGAAAATCGACGATAAAGTTCGCAACTTTTGCTCGCTGATAAAAAAGCCTTGCCTGTACCAGAAGTAGCGTGACGTCACAGGAGCTAGTATTCCTCACAATTCCCCGTTGTTTACAATGGAGCGAGAGAGATTCGGACCGAGAAAGTGATGATTACCCCATTGATTTGAGCGAGGATGAAAGATTTGTAGATGAGGAACGTTACAGTGAAGGACTTGAGAGACAGTGATGGACGTATCTTTTTTCGCTCTGACCGTAACTTAGGTTCAAGCTGGCTCATTGGATTCCACACTCTCCTTTTTTTTTTGTGGATCACGGATTTGTATTTTAAACCACCTCGGATACTATATCCTCTTGAAAATGAGAGTCGAGAACGCAAAATGGACATTCAGTGCCTTTTATCTCCACGACAATACATCGGCGAAATGCTTTAGCTACGAGCTAACGTGATAGCATCGTGCTTTAACTGCATATAGAAACAAAAAAATAAAGGATAGAAGGAAGGATAGATAGAAAATCAACAATACTATTAAACCGTGGACATGTAAATACACGGTTAATGCTTTCCAGGCTGGCGAAGGTTAACAATGCTGTGCTAACGACGCCATTGAAGCTAACTTAGCAACTTAGCAACGGGACCTCACAGAGCTATGCTAAAAACATTAGCTCTCCACCTACGCCAGCCAGCCCTCATCTACTCAACACCCGTGCTCACCTGCGTTCCAGCGATCGGCAGAAGGACGAAGGACTTCACCCGATGCGTTTGGCGGCCCGGAGACGTAGGAAGTCAAGGTGAGGTCGGCGGCTAGCGCGGCTAGCGCTCCAACAAAGTCCTCCTGGTTGTGTTGCTGTAGTCCGCTGCTAATACACTGATCCCACCTACAACTGTCTTCTTTGCAGCCTTCATTGTTCATTAAACAAATTGCAAAAGATGTCCAAAATACTGTGGAATTATGAAATGAAAACAGAGCTTTTTGTATAGGATTCTACGGGTACCATAACTTCCGTTACTCTGACTTCGTCACGCGCATACGTCATCATACCGCGACGTTTCAGCCGGATATTTCCCGGGAAGTTTTAAAAGTCACTTTATAAGTTAACCCGGCCGTATTGGCATGTGTTGCAATGTTAAGATTTCATCATTGATATATAAACTATCAGACTGCGTGGTCGGTAGTAGTAGGTTTCAGTAGGCCTTTAACCATCTTGGTTTTTGTCCTGAATATGAGGAGTGCTTTGACGGTGGAACGGTTGAAATGGGTTGAAAAATGTGAAAGGAGTAGTCAAACTTAAGAAGGGTGGAAATAGGTTACCAAAAAACGGGAATTCCTGGAAATGTGTTGAGTGTGGGACGGCGTGGCGAAGTTGGTAGAGTGGCTGTGCCAGCAATCGGAGTGTTGCTGGTTGCTGGGGTTCAATTCCCACCTTCTACCTTCCTAGTCATGTCCGTTGTGTCCTTGGGCAAGACACTTCACCCTTTGCCTCTGATGGCTGCTGGTTAGCGCCTTGCATGGCAGCTCCCGCCATCAGTGTGTGAATGTGTGTGTGAATGGGTAAATGTGGAAATACTGTCAAAGCGCTTTGAGTACCTTGAAGGTAGAAAAGCGCTATACAAGTATAACCCATTTATTTATTTATGTGGAAAAATGGTAGTTTGAATGTCCAGAATGAGTTGAAGGTGTTGAAGGTGGAATGGTTTGAAGAATGAGGGAATTGTGGAAGTTAGAAAAATGGCCAATTCATTTTAAATGGGGAAAATGCAAAAAAAAAAAAAGGAATTATGGGAAACCGGGAATTTTTTTTTTAGAATTGTTGAAGTAGAGCACACCATTCCTGAACAGGCTGAATATTGTATATATTTTAATATTTATACAGTGCATTGTTGTAAAAAAAAAAAACATCCCCTTGGTATATATAATACAATTCTGGTGACGTAGCCACCATTAATTTTTTTTTAACAGAAAATCTATAGTCGTTTTTACAGTTCATTACTGTAAATGAAAAACAGTCCCACTTTTATTTTCACGGTAAAAAACTGGCAACTGAGCTGCCAGTTTGTTGCTACTGTAAAAACCACCATTGTTTAACTATACATTACTGTAAAAAGAAAAAGAACATTTTTGTTTTTACGGTAAAACTCTGTCGACGAAGCGGCCATTTATTTTTATTGTAAAATATATACAGTCTTTGTTTTTACAGCGTGTTACTTATCACGGTAAAATTCTGTTGACTGAGCTCAGTTTTTTACTATTAAAACTACATAAAATCACAATACAAAAAAATTAAATCAACAATAAACGTTTTTACAGTGCATTACTGTAAATGGAAAAACGGTACAACTATTATTTCTACAGTACCGTATTTTCCGGACCATAGGGCAAACTGGATTATAAGGCGCACTGCCGATTAATGGTCTATTTTCGATCTTTTTTCATATTTAAGGCACACCAGATTATAGGGCGCATTAAAGAAGTCATATTATATTTTTTTTCTAAATGTAAAACACTTCCTTGTGGTCTACATAACATGTAATGGTGGTTCTTTGGTCAAAATGTTGCATAGATTATGTTTTACAGATCATCTTCAAGCCGCTTTCTGACAGTCGCTTCAGGATGTGCCGTTTTGTGGGTGGTCTTATTTACGTGGCTCACCTTCGGCAGCATCTTCTCCCCGTTTGTTGTAGCGGTGCAGCGTGCAAGGACAGGAGTGGAAGAAGTGTCAAAAGATGGAGTAAACTGTTTTAATGACATTCAGACTTTACTTCAATCAATAACGACAAGCGGCATCCCCTTATCGGCCAGAAATGTGTCCCGTGAAAAACTGTCCAACCGGAAATCTCTAATAACTAAAGTTCTTTGGGTGAATAATGTAAACTCACTACGCCGGTATGTTTTAGCGCTTTCATGGCGAGTTTACTGACAGATATAAGTAAGAACTTTACACTACTTTATATTAAAAATGGCAACAGCGGAGGATGAATGTCCCATAACAAGAAGATAGAGAAAAATACGGTCGATAAGCTGTTCAGGATTTATGCAGATCCCAAATACAGATCAGCAGGTACCAGAAGGTAAGAAAAGTTGCTTTTGCATAATATTGCGAAAAACGCCAGATAATATGTCTTACCTTATAGACACTATAATAATACTCTTATGTTGAAGCACAGTACAATCCATCAAGCGGTGCGGCTTCATTCCTTACCAAAATCGTACTAAAACATTTTGATAGATTTTTGAGCACCATGTGTAATGTTCTATATTCTCAATGGAACATATTGAATGTTGGTGTTTACTTGAGTCATAATGCAGTCTACACATATCTCTTATGTTTGACTGCCATCTACTGGTCACACTTATCATTAAACCATGTACCAAATAAAATAGCTTCGAGGTCGGTAAGCAAAACCAGAATTATTCCTTACAATAGGTGCACCGGGTTATAAAGTGCAGTGTCGAGTTTTGAGGGGAAAAAAAGGATTTTGAGTGCACCTTATAGTCCGGAAAATACGGTAAATATTTTTAGACTGAGCTGCCAGTTTTGACTTTTTGACTTTTTTTCTCTGCATTTTATCAATCTAAACATTTAACAACTCGACACAATGTACAACATTAAATACCTCAAATCTGATGGAAGCTTCTCCTGTGTTACATTATTTTGTACGCGGGACAAGTTGACGTGAAGGTTTAATGTGAAGCACCTGCCGGAGAATGAGTGCCGACACAAATGTGTGCCAAAAAGTTGCTCTCATGTCTGACGGGAGAAATGTTTCCTATGCAAAGAAACATTTTCCACGCAGCACGCATTGCTTTTCTAGCACGGTTGTACAGTAGCTAGCGCCATAGCAAGATTGAGATGCACTGCTAAACTAAGACAGATGCTAATAGAAGATGTCATTCTCGTCAATGTTCACATCATTTGCTCAGCTGCTTCACGGTGCTGTACATATGTAATTACAGTATGCTACATGTTTCCTGACAGCCCTGAGGTCTTTCCGACTATAAATAGGCGGACGTTCAAATCCGGGAAAAAACGTACGCAAAACGTTGTTTTTTTAAAACAGCACTAAGTAATTTCAACCGTCATAAAATTATTTCATAACTTTTTGGATGATACATGGACTTACAACCAGTTGAATGACACCTGTATCATGGCCTGAGGGGGTCTGTATCACTTTTACTGGCACTTGGCAACTTTGAGGAGGGTGGCAGGAACCCTACAACACAAAAAACTAAAAATGTGCTGCCTTGCTTTACGGCGTACGTCGCTCCCCCTTTCCCATTCATTAAAAAGACGGAAGTCGATGCAAACGCCTCCATGCAAGCGTTCCATTGGAACTGGGAAGACGGAATTTCCATGTTTGTAGTTGGATTTTCAACTGGAACGCCCCCTCGGAAAGTCTGAGCATTCTCACCACCTCCAGGTTTGTTTCAAAGATGGCTGCTCTGGATGTAAACATTGACGTCCACTTTTATTATATCCGTTATTAAAGGCCTACTGAAATTAGATGTTCTTATTTAAACGGGGATAGCAGGTCCATTCTATGTGTCATACTTGATTATTTCGCGATATTGCCATATTTTTGCTGAAAGGATTTAGTAGAGAACATCGACGATAAAGTTTGCAACTTTTGGTCGCTGATAAAAAAGCCTTGCCTGTACCGGAAGTAGCGTGACGTCACAGGTTGTGGAGCTCCTCACATTTCCCCATTGTTTACAATCATGGCCACCAGCAGCAAGAGCGATTCGGACCGAGAAAGCGACTATTACCCCATTAATTTGAGCGAGGATGAAAGATTCGTGGATGAGGAAAGTGAGAGTGAAGGACGAGAGGGCAGTGGAAGCGATTCAGATAGGGAAGATGCTGTGAGAGGCGGGTGGGACCTGACATTCAGCTGGGAATGACTAAAACATTAAATAAACACAAGACATATATATACTCTATTAGCCACAACACAACCAGGCTTATATTTAATATGCCACAAATTAATCCCGCATAGCAAACACCTCTCCCCTCCCCCCTCCCGTCCATATAACCCGCCAATACAAATCAAACACCCGCACAACACACTCAATCCCACAGCCCAAAGTACCGTTCACCTCCACAAAGTTCATACAGCACATATATTTCCCCAAAGTTACGTACGTGACATGCACATAGCGGCACGCACGTACAGGCAAGCGATCAAATGTTTGGAAGCCACAGCTGCGTACTCACGGTAGCGCATATCCAACTCAAAGTCCTCCTGGTAAGAGTCTCTCTTGTCCCAGTACTCCACAGGCCAATGGTAAAGCTTGACTGTCATATTTCGATAATGTAAACAATGAAACACCGGCTACGTGTTTGTGTTGCTGCAGCCGACCGCTAATACACCGCTTCCCACCTACAGCTTTCTTCATTGTTGTCTTTATTGTTCATTAAAAAAATTGCAAAAGATTCACCAACACAGATGTCTAGAATACTGTGGAATTTTGCGATGAAAACAGACGACTTAATAGCTGGCCACAATGGTGTCCCAAAATGTCCTCTGCAATCCGTGGCGTCACGCGCTAACGTCATCATACCGAGACGTTTTCAGCAGGATATTTTGCGGGAAATTTAAAATTGCACTTTACAAATCTAACCCGGCTGTATTGGCATGTGTTGCAATGTTAAGATTTCATCATTGATATATAAACTATCAGACTGCGTGGTCGGTAGTAGTGGGTTTCAGTAGGCCTTTAAAGTTAAAGTACCACTGATAGTCACAAACACACTAAGTGTGGTGAAATTACCCTCTGCATTTGACCCAACCCCTTGTTCCACCCCATGTGAGGTGAGGGAAGCAGTGATTTTGGTGATTTAAACTCCAATTCCAACCCTTGATGCTGAGTGCCAATCAGGGAGGTAATGTGTCCCATTTTTATAGTCTTTGGTATGACTTGGCCGGGGTTTGAACTCGTGACCTACCGATCTCAGGGCGGACACTTTAACCGCGAGGCCACTGAATAGCACTTCTGCTCAGCGTTTGTCGCAGTAAATCAGCCATTTATAGTGTATTGTTGTACGTTTATGGTAACGTTACTGTAGTGTAAGCCATTTATTTCATAAAGGTAAAAACGCTGCACGTCGCTAGCAATAGCGTCCGTGTTTTCATCCAACGTGCTTGAAGGTTGCAGAAAGAGTGCATATTGTAACGGTACAGGGACGTCGTTTAGCCTTAGGCGTATTTATTAAAATATGGCGGGTGTAATTAAACAGAATACTTGGTGTGAGAATATGTGATGCGTCTAACTGGAAAGAGTTACCGGCAAGTGTTGAAGGTGCATGTTGAGAGGAATGCAGAAGTCCAAAGACGGCGTGGCTGGCTTGGAAGTCCGTGGGCAGGCGAGAGGTCGAGGGCAGGAGTGAGACATCAAGGTCCGTGGGCAGGCGACAGGTCGAGGGCAGGAGAGAGGCATCAAGGTCCGTGGGCAGGCGAGAGGTCGAGGGCAGGAGAGAGGCATCAAGGTCCGTGGGCAGGCAAGAGATGGAGGGCAGGAGAGAGGCATCAAGGTCCGTGGGCAGGCAGGTGGTCGAGATCCGGGGAAGCAGCAAGAAGTCCAGGGGAAGTCCGGGGAGACGAGACACACAGCTTGTATCCAGGGAACAGAGGAATACTGCGGGGCGACAAAACAGGACACAACACAATGAGCACAGAGGAGGGGAAACACAGAGAGCAAGAAGGCACATGAAGAGAAGCTAGAGACGTGTGGGCTTACTGTGCTATACAGATGGCTACATTCTGGCACTGGAACGCAGGAAGCGCTGGTCTAAATAGTGTGCGGCGTCCTCATCAGAATCAGGTTCGTTATTTGATGAGTGCAGGGGCGCGGCCGCGGCTGGAGAGGAACGCCTGTGGGCGTGTCCAGAGGCACGCCCAGAGGAGCGCACTGAAGAATGCGCAGCGGCATGCGCTCGAGCCGTAACACATCTTTTCCCACAAATTGTTTGTATTTGGACAAGGCAAGCGCAGATATACTGTAGCTTTCGTGGATGCGGCCATCTTGATTTCCGACCTCGTAACTGAAACGCTCTCAACTCGGCTGTGACGTCATTCCAAGCTGCGACTTCCCAATTCCCAGGTAAACGGAACGCAGCATGGTAGAAGCTGCAAAATAACCAAAGAAACTAAAAGTTTTGCCTCGGGAGACAAAAAACAGGAAAAAGGGAGCCTACACGGATAAGATGAGGAGGGAGTTTTGACCCGGTGCTGCCTTGGCTCCGCTCCTGCCAAACTAGTAAGTGATTTTCCATGCTCAAATTAAAATGATAATGCTAATTTTAGCTATCGGAAATTTGCGTGATAGCAATACAAGACCACCAGTTAACAGTTCCACACTGACACGACCAGCCATGTAACACACTCAAAAATACTGTGTAGATAAAAAACAATGCGACAACTGCAAAAAGTTTGAGTAAAATATGTAATTTCTCACTATGGAAAGATAATAAATACTGAATCATTGTAGTATTATCGTGTATGTACGGGACAGTAGTTTCTGATGATTTACAACGCTAAACACTACCGCGTTCGTCCACTGGCGCCGCCAAAATCAACCAAAATGGAAAGTTCTTAAGTGGGGCTTTAACATAGGTAACATTTTACAAGAGGTGTGTGACTCTGATTACACCCAATAAAAATCTAATTAGTGTTCCTACAGTAGCCTGTTCACAGACAGATTACAATTTCATGTCAAAATGATGTAATATTTGGTTTTCACATTTAAACATACCAGCATATTAAAACACAAATTGTAGGAATTTGTTACGAAATTCAGTCATTTCACTTACATTAGTTTGCGCTATCGTTCAATCGTTGTTCAATCCTTTACTTTATTAGTCCCAGAGGGGAAATTCAGATTTTCAGCACAATCCCATTCAAGAACAGACATACATTACAAAGAGACAAAACAGGAGCCCCTTCTAAGGCGCCCCTTAGAAAGGTGGGGAAAAGGTAAACGCTGTGGGGGGTTGGATGAATAAAAACAGTTTTGGTCTCAGACTGGGCTCCTTGGTAGGGGGTCTAGACTGAGGCCAAGAAAAAAGACCTCAATAGCCATAAGCACACAAACATGTTACATAGAATCCACAAGACTTGCAACAGAGGGGAGGGAGTGGGGGCTACGGAAGCAGGTTGCTGCTATCTAAAGCGCTGCCCAGCCACCCATCACCCCTAAGGGATTCAAGCGTCGAAGGGTTGGGATGGGGGGTGGGTTATGCGTGTGTGGCGTGTGTGTGTGAGCCTGCAACCTTGGTGCTCTTGTAACCGCCAGTCAGTCCAAAGTCAACAACAACAAGTGTGTGTCCATGAGAGACAAGAAGGGAGTTTTTTGTGTCTTCGCCGCACTGTCCTTCGGGAGAGTCTCGAAGCCAGGGAAACAATCCAAGTTAGAATGTTTTGTTTGCGAGCAAAAATAAAATGTGCTTTTCAGTCTTAATTGTCTATTACTGGTCCTCAAATTCATCCTGCAGGGCAGACGGTCTAAAGTTATCCAAATCACAAATTGTCCACAGTTCTGCCTGCATCGTCCAATAATTTGTGGCAGCTTTGGTGTACTTTGAAGACTGCAGCAGATGTCCTGTTGTCATAATTTCGAATAGGTGGGTATCTTCAACATCCTCGACCGAAAGGGTGGCCAGGCACGCGGCACTCCTTCTTCTCCCAAGAGTCCGTCGTGCGTCCAGCAACAACCGCTCCGTCAAGACAGGCAAACCCAAGATCTTGTCAATTTTGTTGAGAGGCCAGTTAATTAGTTCCATTGTTTAGTTGTTGAGAGCAGTGCAAAAAAAGGCAACAAGAGATTTAAGTCAAGACAAAGAAGCAAGCAGGAGAGATAAGAGAGCGGGAAAGGGAGCGTCCGCCCTCGATGAGTGCCAGTGAGAAAGGCGGTTTGGACTGCGCTAACAATTGGCAACAAGCCAAGCAGCTGTGTGCACGTCTACGTATCTACATGTGCTAAATGAGCAAGTTAACGTCATTACCTGTCACTCTTTAAACTCCTTGTGCAGATCCGAATGCTTGTTATTTAAATATTTACTGCACCTGAGTTTGAAGCAAAGGTGGTTAAACTTTAATGCCACTTTCGGCTGTTTCGAAGCACCGCTTGCAGCGCTGCACTTCCGCGTTTAAAGCGTCAACTTTATCGGTGGTTTTGAAGCCCAAACACCTCCAGTGTTGCGCTTCACACACACACACACGCTTTATTAACCAGTAGAATTGCCATTTTTTGCAGTTTTTCCTCTCCACATTGTTTCTGCTTGTATACGCTCTGTGTATCGGCGTTGTCACACTTTTTCATATGTAGAAAAGTACCAGTATTAGTGCCGTACCGTACCATACATTATATTCCCACCATTACACAACAAACCCGGCAGCAATGGAGTTAACGACTAAGATCGTTTTTAATCATTAGACATGCTTCGGTTGATGACTGAACCAAGAACTACACAGAGAAGCAGCCGCCGACGACGGCTGTGTCTTGTAATTTTTTGTAGGTATGTAACGTTAATGTTTTCACATTCGACTGCTTTTCGTCAGTATTTTAGCCTAACGTTAGCTAGCGTGGCTAGGTGGCTAACGTTAAAAACTGACGTGTAATTCACTATGTAAATTGGGGAATTTTCTCTGGCCCTACATAGGCGAGTCCGCAGCTGAAATCCCTTGCTTTGAAGGACTAGATTCATACCCCCTACCCCTATATGCAAAGTATTATTGGGACACCAATAATGGTTTATAGTCACAGGTAAGATGTACCCCCATGCTACCTGCCGCATTCGGGCAGCTGGGGTTCGTAAACCTGGTAAGGCAGCCCATCTAGGAGAAGGAAATCTCCAATCACAACACCACCACTGCCTTGCGGTCAACCCACTCGAGGGTGCGGCTAAGGGAGTAAACCCCGACAGAAAATCAGGAGCCGTCGTAACGTTGTAGCATCATTCCGGCAACTCCTGCGGCGTTGCTGGTGCCAAGCTGTTTCGACACTCGTCGCTCCCTTGGATCCACCAGCCATGCGGAGAGTGGGGGCTTGCCAGGGGATCTACATGCCCAGGCCATGTAGATCCACTAGAGAGGTCACTCCTGCGTCACTCTGTGTCTACCCCATTGTCTCCCGAGACGGAAGGATGCCGCCACCGACGATTAGGACACCACTACCCACACGGGAACACACAAAATGCAGGGAAAGGGCTAAAAAGTGAAGCAGCCCGGGTGGAGCCGCCACGTGTGCAGATCTTGGTGGTAGTAGCAAAGATTCAAACAAAAACTTTAAAGGCCGAAGTGGAGAAGAGTTCCTAGTGAACAGCAGTTGAACATGAGTAAGTCAGTCCTAAGGGAATGCCATTCGGAAGGGTGGGGTGATGTCCTAGTTCGCCTGCGATCGATGGAAACGGAGTCTGGATCAGATCCTCTAATCTGGAAAGACGGCAATGGGCGCCATGACAGACATCTCGGAGAAGCTTGCGGGTGCCCCAGGGAAACTCTTGCTGGCCCGTGAAAATCCGGGGGAATATGTCTAAACCTCGAGCCAGGCCTTACCCATATCCTCTGCAGGTCTCCCAAGGTGAACAACCTCTGGCATGTTAGAATAAGGTGGAGAAGGTAAGTCGGCAAGTCAGTTCCGTAACTTCAGGACAAGGATTGGCTCTAAGGGCTAGGTTGGTCGGGCTGGCGTGCGAAGCAGGGCTGAGCACGTTCCATGCATGGGGGAGCCATTGTCCCGCCTGCACCGTGGATCCTGCGTGTCCTACCACTCTTGTGCCGTGCGTGGAGGCGGATGTGGCAGAGGGTTGATGTTGGTGGTGTGCGGTAGTGACTCTGGACGCGTGTCAGGCTCTTTCCGCGGGGATTGGCTCGCGTATACCGGGTGTCACTGGTCAGCGATGTCGGCTACATACCTGACCTTTCTTGAAATACAGACCAAATAATCTAACGCACACGCAAGTCAGAGGGCAGCACAAAAACCCGAGGCACAATGAAATTAAAGGCTGCCCTGGGCACCACCGGCCCATCCATCAGGGACGGCGTTGCACGGTTGGGAGAGCGGCCGTGCCAGCAACCTGAGGGTTCCTGGTTCAATCCCCACCTTCTACCAACCAAGTCACGTCCGTTGTGTCCTTATGCAAGACACTTCATTCTTGCTCCTAATAGGTCATGGTTATGGCCTTGCATGGTAGCTCCCGCCATCAGTGTGTGAATGTGTGTGTGAATGGGTGAATGTGGAAATAGTGTCAAAGCGCTTTGAGTACCTTGAAGGTAGAAAAGCGCTATACAAGTATAACCCATTTACCATATCTAGCCCACAGCGTAGCATGCGGTACGATCCGAAAGATTGTGAACTATGCCTGAGCAGGGCAAAACCAG
>NC_084741.1:20588489-20603489 GCF_033978785.1 Entelurus aequoreus | reverse complement strand
TCGATCGCTGGAACGCAGGTGAGCCCGGGTGTTGATGAGCAGATGAGGGCTGGCGTAGGTGGAGCGCTAATGTTTTTATCATAGCTCTGACGAGGTCCCGTAGCTAAGTTAGCTTCAATGGCGTTGTTAGCAACAGCATTGCTAGGCTTCGACAGGCGGCACAGCATTAACCGTGTAGTTAGCATCAAGGGTTGGAATTGGGGGTTAAATCACCAAAATGATTCCCGGGCGCGGCACCGCTGCTGCCCACTGCTCCCCTCACCTCCCAGGGGGTGATCAAGGGGATGGGTCAAATGCAGAGGACAAATTTCACCACACCTAATGTGTGTGTGACAATCATTGGTACTTTAACTTAACTTAACTTTAGTTACAGGTCCAGTGTTTGGTTCGGTGTCTCCTGATAGTAGTATTGTTGATCTTCTGTCTATCCTTCCAGTCAGGGGCTTATTTCTTTTGTTTCTATCTGCATTTAAGCACGATGCTAGCACGTTAGCTCCGTAGCTAAAGTGCTTCACCGATGTATTGTCGTGGAGATAAAAGTCACTGTGAATGTCCATTTCGCGTTCTAGACTCTCATTTTCAAGAGGATATAGTATCCGAGGTGGTTTAAAATACAAATCCGTGATCCACAATAGAAAAAGGAGAAAGTGTGGACTCCAATGAGCCAGCTTGTACCTAAGTTACGGTCAGAGCGAAAAAGATACATCCTGCACTGCACTCTAGTCCTTCACTCTCACGTTCCTCATCCACAAATCTTTCATCCTCGCTCAAATGAATGGGGTAATCGTCGCTTTCTCGGTCCGAATCGCTCTCGCTGCTGGTGTAAACAATGGGGAAATGTGAGGAGCCTTTCAACCTGTGACGTCACGCTACTTCCGGTACAGGCAAGGCTTTTTTTTTTATCAGCGACCAAAAGTTGCGAAATTTATCGTCGATGTTCTCTACTAAATCCTTTCAGCAAAAATATGGCAATATCGTGAAATGATCAAGTATGACACATAGAATGGATCTGCTATCCCCGTTTAAATACAAAAATGTCATTTCAGTAGGCCTTTAACTGACAACTGGCCAGCGGTCGGAAAAGCGCTGTGTCAAAATTCCGGAGAAGTAGTTGGTTGTGTTGGCTCCTACAAAAATAATGGCGCGAAAGCTTTGTTAATATGGAGCATTGTTGGCAGTTTGGGGGTGGAATAGGCTAAACCCCATTTGCTGCATTGTTAAACACCTGTTTTTGTGTGTTTAAAATGCACACAAAAAGAAAGAAATATGTGTGCCTGTCTCATATAAAGATTGTGAATGATGGTAAAAATACAAAAAAACAAAACAGTGCAGTTCCCCTTTAAATGAAAACAAGAAACATGTGATTTCATGCTTGTTCAAGATAATGCAAACATGTTTGCTACTAAGGCCCCGTCTACACTAAGCAGGGTAAATCTCACCTAACTTTATCCTTGTCCACACACACACAATGTCGTGTTTAAGACCCCCTCCCCCCCTCCGTCCGCCGGCGGAACGCGACCTAGTACGCATAGTCACTTCCGGTGTTGCTTTGTGTGCACGTTTTTAAATTAAATGTAACTTATCTGAACAATATCCAGTGTTGCAGTATTTCAATTAACTGGAATCCAGTGTGCTGTGGGGCCCTATTGTAGTGATCACACCTGAGCCATCACAAATTAATCAAGTCTTTATTAGACACGTAAACAATGTGATAAAGAACATTTGACAACAATCAAACTCGGGATCTAGATATCTGGTCAGGACACTCCTCACTCTTTTGCCTCCACCTTCATTGTCCATTCGTTTTTGGTGATTTCATATACTCTGGACCTAGACCAGTGGTTCTTAACCTTGTTGGAGGTACCGAACCCCACCAGTTTCATATGCGCATTCACCGAACCCTTCTTTAGTGAAAAATACATTTAGTTTTTTTTTCAAATTCAAGGCAAAGTTATATGTTTTTTTAATGGTGCACGAAATGAACCGTGCATGAACATCACCTTGTTCAAAGAACAAAACCAACACAGTGCATGAACTCACAACAAATTACACACCTGCAAATCAGTCTGACTTCTGCTGTTGCCTTTGAGAGACCAGTTCAGATATGCGTGCTTTCTTTCTTTCTTTCTTTAGTTTATTTCGAACATGAACACACTTACAGTATAATACATCACACAATTTCATATCATTTCATTTTACATCATGCCCGAAAAGGAGTAGGAAGAAGCAAAGCTTATTTAATCCTACCCCTTTCCCAGTTCAAAGCGTTTACTAATATATAGAATCATTTACTGACCTTTTTATATAATAACATAACATCTATGAATTAGTATACACAACAGTTTTGTAATATGTAATTAATTAATTCAGTCATTATTAACATACTGAGATGAAGAATATCTTTATTTTCAATAAGGTTGGAAGTATTTCTCATAATTCTTCTTCTTTGTACTTTGTAAGCAATATTATTTTGAACAACCCCTTAAACTGGATCATATCAGTACAATTTTTAACTTCTTTACTTAATCCATTCCATAATTTAATTCCACATACTGATATGCTAAAAGTTCTAAGTGTTGTACGTGCATATAAATGTTTTAAATTATTTTTTCCTCTAAGGTTATATTTCTCCTCTTTAGTTGAGAAGAATTGTTGTACATTCTTTGGTAGCAGGTTATAGTTTAATTTGTACATCCTTTTAGCTGTTTGCAATTTTACCAAATCACCGAACTTTGATATTTTTGACTCAATAAATAAAGGGTTTGTATGTTCTCTATATCCAACATTATGTATTATTCTAACTGATCTTTTTTGTAACACGGTTAGCGAATGTAGCACACATTTGTAGTTATTTCCCCATATTACTGCACAATAACTCAGATATGGTAACACTAGTGAGCAGTAGAGAATATGAAGTGATTTTTGGCCCAGGACGTATTTTGCTTTATTCATTATTGAAATGTTTTTTGCCACCTTATGTTGTATGTTTTGTATATGAGATTTCCAGTTCATTTGATCATCTATTAATACTCCCAAAAATCTGGTTTCTTTTACCCTTTCGATGTCTACTCCGTCTATTTGTATTCGTGTATGATGCTCTTTTCTACTATTACCAAATAGCATTATTTTAGTTTTACTGAGATTCAAAGATAGTCTGTTTTTGTCAAACCATCTTTTTAATTTGTTCATTTCTTCTGTTATTATTTGTATTATCTTCTGTGTGTTCTCTCCTGAACAGAAAGCAGTTGTGTCGTCTGCAAATAAAACTAACTTTAAGGTTTCACCTTGGCAAGTGCCACTCTCATGTCATTTTAAATGATACATGATAAATTAAAATTATTTATTTATTTTCACAGCAAAGTCTGTTCCTTTTCTTCGTTTTCCACCCAGACATACAATACTAGTACACAGCTCATGAAAAACAATATTTTTTGTTATTGTCATTGTAAGTGGGCCAAATCACTTATATTAGAAAATAATCTAATGGAAATGACAGCTGTCATTTGATTATAATAATAAAACATTTAATTTTTTATTCAGTCAGGTTTGGGACAGGTGTGCTCACATGTGCTCCACTGAATGCTCAAGGAGTTTTTGCGTTTGCTCATGCATATGGAAAATTAGAGGGAACATTGTTTGAGGGTATCCATAATACGCCGATAGGGAGAAGTTTTTATTTACACAATGAGTCGGGTGTGTCTTGACCTCCGCGGCGGAGGCTCCGCCAAACCCCTGAAGCTGACTCACCGAACCCCTAGGGTTCGATCGAACCCAGGTTAAGAACCACTGACCTAGACGTTGAGTCCGTGACATACATGGCGGACAATAACTGATACAGTCTGCTTTGCCAGTCCAAAAGCATTCACTGTTTTCCGTAGTCTTTCCTCGTCGACCAGGTAATACAAAGCACACACTACCTTTTTATTACCACATCCACGGGAGCCTGCATTCTTGTTGTCTCTCCTTCGACAAATGGACAAAGTTTTTCTGTAAGTAGAATCACAGCTGACCTGGATATTGGAAAGTTATCTTGCCGTCTGAGGATGTGTTGTATCCCAAATAGCTGCAATCGCTTTCTCTTAAGGTATTCATGTGTAATTTCCACAAGCATCTGTACATGTAGAAGAAGGAGAAACACGGGCATGTCTGGATGACTAGCCTCCATTATTCCTGTTACGAAACCGCTTGTAATGAAGCTGGCTGTGGCGCGTTCTTTCTGACGTCACTTCCTATGTGGGCCGCGGTCTTTCTGCCGTCACTTCCTCTCCGAACTCAGTTTGTAAACGATCGGTGAGTCCTTACAAAGCTAAGAGCCGGAGATTCAAGATATACACGGCGCACTTACCCGTGTAAAACATTACTCAAGGAGGTGGACCTTAAACAATGGTTTAGTGTGGCTGATACGGGGCTTAGGCTAAGGAGTTATCCGGCCTAATGTAGACAACGTTTTGTGACAATGTATTGTAAGATAAGAATATATTGTAAAAAGGTATCGTAAGGACGTATAACAAAATGGTATTGTACGAATGTAGAATAAGAATGTGTTGTAAAAACGTATCGTAAGAACATGTCGTAAGAACATGTCATAAGAACGTATCCCAATAAAATATCCACAAAATTTGTCGTGAGAAAGTATTGCAAGCATGTATCATAAGAATGTCTTAAGAACATATCATAAAAATATGTCGTTAGCACATATCGTAAGAATGTATGTATCATACAGAGATATTCAAAGAATGTGTTGTAAGAATGTGTCCTATAAAAAGATTAAACGAACGTATCGTAAGAAGGTAGCATAAGAACAGTCAAAAGAAGGTATCGTAAGAACGTGTCACAGGAACATGTCGTAAGGATGTATCATTAGAACTTGATGTAGCAATGTTTTGTGACAATGTATTGTATGATAAGAATATGTTGTAAGAAGGTATCGTAAGGATGTATAACAAAATGGTATCGTGCGAATGTAGAATAAGAATGTGTTGTAAAAACGTATCGTAAGAACATGTCATAAGAACGTATCCCAATAAAATATCCCAAAAATGTGTGGGAAGAAAGTATTGCAAGCATGTATCATAAGAATGTCTTATCATAAAAATATGTTGTTACACATATCGTAAGAATGTATGTATCGTACAGAGATATTCAAAGAATATGTTGTACGAAAGTGTTGTAAGAATGTGTCCTATAAAAAGATTAAAAGAACGTATCGTAAGAAGGTAGCATAAAAATGTAGCATAAGAACAGTCAAAAGAAGGTATTGTACGAAGGTGTCGCTAGAGCATGTCACAGGAACATGTCGTAAGGATGTATCATTAGAACTTAATGTAACAATGTTTTGTGACAATGTATTGTATTATAAGAATACATTGTAAGAAGGTATCGTAAGGACGTATAACAAAATGGTATCGTATGAATGTAGGATAAGAATGTGTTGTAAAAACGTATCGTAAGAACATGTCCTAAGAACGTATCCCAATAAAATATCCTAAGAATATGTCGGAAGAAGGTAAAGTATTGTAAGCATGTATCATAAGAATGTCTTAAGAACGTATCATAAAAATATGTAGTTAGCACATATCGTAATAATGTATGTATCGTACAGAGGTATTCAAAGAATATGTTGTAAGAAAGTGTCGTAAGAATGTGTCCTATAAAAAGACTAAAATAACGTATCATAAAAGGTAGCATAAGAATGTAGCATAAGAACGTACTGTAAGAACATGTCAAAAGAATGTATCGTAAGAATGTGTCACAGGAACATGTCTTAAGGATGTATCATTAGAACTTGATGTAACAATGTTTTTTGACAATGGTATTATAAGAATATTTTGTAAGAAGGTATCGTAAGGACGTATAGCAAAATTATATCGTATGAATGTAAAATAAGAATGTATTGTAAAAACATATCGTAAGAACGTATCCCAATAAAATATCCT
This sequence comes from Entelurus aequoreus, assembly GCF_033978785.1. Classification (NCBI taxonomy): domain Eukaryota; kingdom Metazoa; phylum Chordata; class Actinopteri; order Syngnathiformes; family Syngnathidae; genus Entelurus; species Entelurus aequoreus. Next base: position 20,597,553 of record NC_084741.1, on the reverse strand, counting down.
AAAAATGTGTCGTAAGAAGTTAAGAAAGTATTGCAAGCATGTATTATAAGAATGTCTTAAGAGAGTATCATAAAAATATGTCGTTAGCATATATCGTAAGAATGTATGTATCGTACAGAGATATTCAAATAATATGTTGTAAGAAAGTGTCGTAAGAATGTGTCCTATAAAAAGATTAAAAGAACGTATCATAAGAAAGTAGCATAAGAACATATCGTAAGAACAGTCAAAAGAAGGTATAGTAAGAACGTGTCACAGTAACATGTCGTAAGGATGTATCATTAGAACTTGATGTAACAATGTTTTGTGACAATGTATTGTATGATAAGAATACATTGTCAGAAGGTATCGTAAGGACGTATAACAAAATGGTATCGTACGAATGTAGAATAAGAATGTGTTGTAAAAACGTATCATAAGAACATGTCATAAGAACGTATCCCAATAAAATATCCAAAACATTTATCGTAAGAAAGTATTGCAAGCATGTATCATAAGAATGTCTTATCATAAAAATATGTTGTTACACATATCGTAACAATGTATGTATCGTACAGAGATTTTCAAAGAATATGTTGTAAGAACGTGTCGTAAGAATGTGTCCTGTAAAAAGATTAAAAGAACGTATCGTAAGAAGGTAGCATAAGAATGTAGCACAAGAACAGTCAAAAGAAGGTATCGTAAGAACGTGTCACAGTAACATGTCGTAAGGATGTATCATTAGAACTCGAAGTAACAATGTTTTGTGACAATGTATTGTATGATAAGAATATTTGTAAGAAGGTATCGTAAGGACGTATAACAAAATGGTATCGTACGAATGTAGAATAAGAATGTGTTGTAAAGACGTATCGTAAGAACATGTGGTAAGAAAATGTCGTAAGAACATGTTGTATGAACGTATCCCAATAAAATATCCACAAAATGTGTCGTAAGAAAGTATTGCCAGCATGTATCATAAGAATGTCTTATCATAAAAATATGTCGTTACACATATCGTAAGAATGTATGTATCGTACAGAGATATTCAAAGAATATGTTGTAAGAAAGTGTCTTAAGAATGTGTCCTATAAAAAGATTAAAATAACGTATTATAAGCATGTATTATGAGAATGTATCAAAAAAACGTATCCTAAGAACTTGTCGTATGAAAGTGTCAAAGCAACATATCGTAAGAACGTGTGGTAAGAATGTGTCGCAAGAACATATCGTAAGAATGTGCTGGAGGAACGTATTTTAAGAACGTATCGTAGGAACGTACAAGAACATGTCGTATTAAATGTTTTTTACTCAGCTAACCTTGATGAAATAAAGCATAGCGGACGTCAACATTTAGGCTTAAAGCTAGAAGCAACATCACAATATGCTCAGTACTGCCCCTAGTGGCCTCGATGCAAATTGCATTGGATATGTAGTTTGTTTTGACTGAAATGAGGTGGAATTACATGGAATGATTCTTTTGGCCACTTGGGGGCAGCACAAAGAGCGACATTGACATGATTTCACTTTTCATTCCTCGGCCACCTGCTGATTCCCGTCTTGACTTGTCTTCCTCCTTGTTTGGGTCTGCAGCGACTCCGCAGGGAAATAAGCAGCTGTGCTCTTGATGCTAAGCAGCTAGAGAAAAGTTGAGCTTTTTTCCTTTTTTTTTTTCCTGGGGAAACGGCCGTCTAGGGCCAGTGAACATGATGGATGACGGCGCTGCGATGGAGTCAAACCAGTGACGTTACGGGCTGTGAAATCCAAACAGGGAGCTGAGTGCTTCTAGAATGATCCACATGGTCATTTAGACGCATTTGTAGACGATTAGCCGGCACCTGCTGAGTGGAGCGATCCTTCCAGCCTTGTCCTTGTGGACGTTATTGGCGGGGGATGGGCGCTGACCACCTTGACTAACAATTAACACCTGGGTGAGGTATTTGGCAGGAACGGGTGGCGTTGCTATTATGAACTCGCCGTAACGAAGCTGACGGAAATTTTAGGATTTGATGAACTGAACGTGAAGAAAAAAATATTTTTTCTTTGGGCACCTCACTATTTGATTATATTTACCATTCTAGGGCTACGGTTAGATTATAAATCCTTATTTATTATATTTTGTACAAAACCCAAAACCAGTGAAGTTGGCACGTTGTGTAATTCGTAAATAAAAACACATCGGGGCATTTTTACCACTGTATTACATGGCCTTTCCTTTTATCAACACTCAGTAAACGTTTGGGAACTGAGGAGAACAATTTTTGTAGCTTTTCAGGTGGAATTCTTTCCCATTCTTGCTTGATGTACATCTTAAGTTGTTCAACAGTCCGGGGGTCTCCGTTGTGGTATTTTAGGCTTCATAATGCACCACACATTTTCAATGGGAGACAGGTCTGGACTACAGGCAGGCCAGTCTAGTAATGTTGTAACAAATAATATTTCTATTAAATAGGCTTTACTTTGCATTTTAATTAACGTGGGATTATTTTTTGTATTTAGAAATAATACAAAAATGCTAATGCTAATGGACGGCGCCCTTAGCATTTGCCTATACGGCCTATGCCACGGGCCGGCCCTGTGATTGACTGATGTCAACACTGTATATCTATTTATATGGTGGGTATTAATGGAACCCGCTCGGTCCAGTCTACTTCTGATCTTGAACCCGGGTCCTCCGAATGAGATTTGAGAGCGCGACGCATCCAGCTCCTGTATAAAAGCCCCAGCTGTCAACTCGGCCTGCAGGGCGAGCTATTAAGGTGTCGGGGAGTAGGAGATTTTCTCAGCTGCACTGGCTGGCCTAGCGAGGAGATGTCCTGTGAAATATCACTGTAGGCAGGAACTTTAACAGCAACTTTCCCGTTTACTCGGGTAAATAAAATTCCTCCTGTGTTTCCACCAAAAACACCATTTGTGGCGGGTTTACCTGACACATGAAACGTGACGAATTTGGGGCGTGCAGTATCTGTTATGGTTTACAGAGGGGAGATGACGGCAAAGACACGAGGGGGCGGTCTAGCTCTATGTATTTTATTATATATATCACAACATATATAATAATGAAACAATAATAATAATAACTACGGAAATGGACTGTGAACTAATATCCAGAAGGGGTGTATGGTGGACGACTATGTGTATGAATAATTAGCTGTTGAGTCTTACCAAATGTTGAAACGAGGAGAAGGAACAAGGCAGGAAAGGCAGTCCATGGGGCAGGCAGAAGATCCAGGGTGAGAGAGAGGCGTCAGAGTCCGTGTCCAGGCGAGGGTCGAGGATCGAGGAAGGCAGTCCAAAACCCGGGGGAAACAACGGGAGATAACAAAGGTGGAGACTCGGGAAGGCACTGCGGTCATATGGTTTCATAAGGTTTCTCATAGTCATTCACATCGACGTCCCATTGGGGTTGTGAGTTATTCCTTGCCCTTATGTGGGCTCTGTACCGTGGATTTCGTTGTGGCTTGTGCAGCCCTTTGAGACACTTGTGATTTAGGGCTACATAAATAAACATTGATTGATTGATTGACGTCAGAACATGGAGGGAAAGAGCATAAGGCTTATGGTATACAGAGAGGTAAACTAAGTTCCCGCATGGATCCTTGGGTCCACTGGTCTTTTATCCAGCTCGCCCTCATCCGTCCCAGGTGTGCGGATTGCAGATTGTCTGCAGGCTTGTCGCTGCGTGGGCGTGCTGCGCTCAGCGTGAGCGTGCCCGGGCGAGCAGCCAGAGGAGGAACTGTGACACTCAGTTGCAGGAAGGAAGCGGGTTCGAGTCCGCGCCGTGACAGTATCCACTTAACCGGCAAATGGCAGTCAGGTGTGGAATAGGGTTGTACGGTATACCGGTATTAGTATAGTACCGCGATACTAATGAATCAGTTTCGGTACTATACCACCTCTAAAAAGTACTGATCCCACCGCCCCCCCGTCCCCCGTCGATGTCTAAAGTCCATCCGCAGTCTGCCGTGTTGTAGCTACTTCTAAATCACTAATCCTCGCCTCCATGGCGACAAATAAAGTAAGTTTATAAGTTATTATCATCCCTGCAGGACGAAGAATAGCTAAACATGCTTCACTACACACCGTAGCTCACCGGCGTCACAATGTAAACAAACGCCATTGGTGGATCTACACCTGACATCCACTGTAATGATACCAAGTACAGGGGCGTATCTAGTCGATACTACTATGATTACATCAATCTTTTTTAGCATCACAAAATCTTCTTTCGTTTTTTAAAGTTTATATTATGTTTATAAAGTGAGGAACTACGTCCCTGGACACATGAGAACTTTGAATATGACCAATGTATGATCCTGTAACTAAGAACCCCGTTTCCATATGAGTTGGGAAATTGTGTTAGATGTAAATATAAACGGAATACAATGATTTGCAAATCCTTTTCAACCCATATTCAAATGATTGCACTACAAAGACAAGATATGTTGATGTTCAAACTCATAAACTTTTTTTTTTTTTGCAATTAATAATTACTTAAAATTTCATGGCTGCAACACGTGCCAAAGTAGTTGGGAAAGGGCATGTTCACCACTGTGTTACATGGCCTTTCCTTTTAACAACACTCAGTAAACGTTTGGGAACTGAGGAGACACATTTTTGAAGCTTCTCAGGTGGAATTCTTTCCCATTCTTGCTTGATGTACAGCTTAAGTTGTTCAACAGTCCGGGGGTCTCCGTTGTGGTATTTTAGGCTTCATAATGCTCCACACATTTTCAATGGGAGACAGGTCTGGACTACAGGCAGGCCAGTTACTATGAAGCCACGTTGATGTAACACGTGGCTTGGCATTGTCTTGCTGAAATAAGCAGGGGCGTCCATGGTAACGTTGCTTGGATGGCAACATATGTTGCTCCAAAACCTGTATGTACCTTTCAGCATTAATGGCGCCTTCACAGATGTGTAAGTTACCCATTTCTTGGGCACTAATACACCCCCATACCATCACACATGCTGGCTTTTCAACTTTGCGCCTATAACAATCCGGATGGTTCTTTTCCTCTTTGGTCCGGAGGACACGACGTCCACAGTTTCCAAAAACAAATTTGAAATGTGGACTCGTCAGACCACAGAACACTTTTCCACTTTGTATCAGTTCATCTTAGATGAGCTCAGGCCCAGCGAAGCCGACGGCGTTTCTGGGTGTTGTTGATCAACGGTTTTCACCTTGCATAGGAGAGTTTTAACTTGCACTTACAGATGTAGCGACCAACTGTAGTTACTGACAGTGGGTTTCTGAAGTGTTCCTGAGCCCATGTGGTGATATCCTTTACACACTGATGTCGCTTGTTGATGCAGTACAGCCTGAGGGATCGAAGGTCACGGGCTTAGCTGCTTACGTGCAGTGATTTCTCCAGATTCTCTGAACCCTTTGATGATATTATAGACCGTAGATGGTGAAATCCCTAAATTCCTTGCAATAGCTGGTTGAGAAAGGTTTTTCTTAAACTGTTCAACAATTTGCTCACACATTTGTTGACAAAGTGGTGACCCTCGCCCCATCCTTGTTTGTGAATGACTGAGCATTTCATGGAATCTACTTTTGTACCCAATCTTGGCACCCATCTCTTCCCAATTTGCCTGTTCACCTGTGGGATGTTCCAAATAAGTGTTTGATGAGCATTCCTCAACTTTATCAGTATTTGTTGCCACCTTTCCCAACTTCTTTGTCACGTGTTGCTGGCATCAAATTCTAAAGTTAATGATTATTTGCAAAAAAAAAATGTTTATCAGTTTGAACATCAAATATGTTGTCTTTGTAGCATGTTCAACTGAATATGGGTTGAAAATGATTTGCAAATCATTGTATTCCGTTTATATTTACATCTAACTCAATTTCCCAACTCATATGGAAACGGGGTTTGTACTTGGTATTGGATCGACAACAGAAGAATAAGTGATTATTACATTTTAACAGAAGTGTAGATAGAACATGTTAAAGGGGAAAGTGAGCAGATATTAACAGTAAATGAACAAGTAGATTAATAATTCATTTTCTACCACTTGTCCCTCATAATGTTGACAAAATAATACAATGATAAATGACACAATATGTTACTGCATATGTCAGCAGTTAAATTAGGAGCCTTTGTTTGTTTACTTACTAATAAAAGACTAGTTGTCTTGTATGTTCACTATTTTATTTAATGACTTAACTGCAATAAGAAACATATGTTTAACGTACCCTAAGATTTTTTGTTAAAATAAAGCTAATAATGCAATTTTTTGTGGTTCCCATTATTTAGAAAAGTATCAAAGTATCGTAATACATTTTGGTAAATATTGGTATCGGGACAACACTAGTGTGGAATACCTTAAAATGTGTTTAGCAGCAGTTCCAACTTTGCCGTGTTACGCTTGGACACAATTAAGGTATGTAAATAAACATTTACAAAATCTTTCTGCGTAAATAACTCCTTCCAACAACGTATATACCTGCGACTTATAGTCCGGTGTGGCTAATATATGGAAACATATTTTTTTCTTCTAAAATTTAGTGGAGGGCAGCACGGTGTGAGAGGGATTAGTGCGTGTGCCTCACAATACGAAGGTCATGGGTTCGATCCCGGGCTTGGGATCTTTCTGCGTGGAGTTTGCATGTTCTCCCCGTGACTGCGTGGGTTCCCTCCGGGTACTCCGGCTTCCTCCCACCTCCAAAGACATGCACCTGGGGATAGGTTGATTGGCCCTAGTGTGTGAATGTTGTCTGTCTATCTGTGTTGGCCCTGTGATGAGGTGGCGACTTGTCCAGGGTGTACCCCATCTTCCGCCCCAAGTTATCTGAGATAGACTCCAGCCACCCCGAAAGGGACAAGCGGTAGAAAATAGATGGATGGATGGAATTTAGTGGATGCGGCTTATGTCCCGGTGTGCTTTATAGTTCGGAAAACACGTTAAATGCCACCAAAACGCATCGATTTAATTTGTTTAATCAGCCCCTTAACTTATCCAGTAGCTTTGAAATTATAAAAGGATGTTGCCGAATAGACGATGTGTCGAATATTTTTTATTTCTGACCCAGGACATGTTGGGGGGGACTGGCCTGGGAACACCTTGGGATCCCCCGGGAAGAACTGAACGAAGTTGCTGGGGAGAGGGAAATATCTGTTTGGTTATGTTCAGGTTTTTCTCTGTGTATTTTGGTTCCTTTTCCTGCACGTCTCCCTGAGCGCTTGTTTCCCTCACCTGTCCCTGATTGGCAGTCGGGCACACCTCGTGGCAATTGCCAATTAGGCCACTATTTATACCTGCCTCGCCCTCCAGTCAGGGCTGGAGTATTGTTAGCTGTTTCCTGGTTCCTGTTTGCTGTATCCTGTATGCTGTTAGCAGTTTGCGGTTTGTTGTCTCCTGGTTCCTCGTCTCTTGTATCCTGTTTGCTGGTTCCTGTTTGCTGTCCCGAGTTTGCCTGTTTCCTGGTTCCTAGTTCCTGATTCCGGTTTTCCTGCGTTTTCTTTTGGACATTAAAATCATGTTTTCCTACAACAAGCCTGCCATCTCTGCAACTTGGGGTTCGTCACCAACACTGTCAGAATAATTGTATCTAAGTTATCACAAAACTTTGTGTTACATTGAGTTCAGCTCGCCCTGCCAGAGGACAAAAGCTGTCTTTGATCCTACCAAGCAAAAGGCTTGTAAAACTCCACTGTGTAGGATGGGGAGCGACATGAGGGTGTCGGTTTCTTTGATTTATTGTAATCCACAGGAATATTTTTTCTTTACCCGAGATCTACAAAGTGGAGAGAAGGCAGGGCCTGACTTCCCTCCAGGCAAATTTTCTTTGAACTGTTTTACAAACTTTTCTTTGAACTGTTTGAGTTTAATGTCGGGCTCGGGATCTTTCTGTGTGGAGTTTGCATGTTCTCCCTGTGACTGCGTGGGTTCCCTCCGGGTACTCCGGCTTCCTCCCACCTCCAAAAACATGCACCTGGGGATAGGTTGATTGGCAACACTAAATTGGCCCTAGTGTGTGAATGTGAGTGTGGATGTTGTCTGACTATTTGTGTTGGCCCTGCGATGAGGTGGCGACTTGTCCAGGGTGTACCCGAATGCAGCTGAGATAGGCTCCTGCACCCCCCGTGACCCCAAAAGGGACAAGTGCTAGAAAATGGATGGATGGATGGATGTTTTGTAACCAAAGGCGATGGCTGTTTATGACCCCCCTCCCTTAGAAACAGCTGTTGCCATGTAATCAGGGAAAGTCCAAATAAAAGAGGAGGCGTACAATCTTTCGTCAGAGCGTGGGTACAGTGTCTATGCGTTTCTCCTCAATTGAGCTGAATTGAATTCTGTCTCTGTTTAATTCCTTGCTTCTTGTCTTGTTTAATAGATGTCATCAGTGTTTGAACCTGACAAACACCTACTGAAAATCTGGGCTTCTTTGCTTTGGTTGCTGCCATCCGCGACCTGACTTAAAAAAGGCGGGAAAAGATGGATGAATGGATGGATAGTGCTTCTAAAACGGTTGTTTTGTGTGCATTTTAATGATCAGAGTATATTTTGCATATCAATAAAGATTGCACGCCTTATTCTGCTGCACACGTTTAGCTATCATGTTTGCACGCGCTTTAGTACATGCAAAGCTTTAGTAGATCAGGCCCTAATTGAAATGTCCGCCTGTGATGTGCGAGCGCCTTGTGAGCGTGAGGAACGCGACCGGAGGAGATGACACGAAGAGGGAAACAAGTTTGGAGAGGAGAGGAAGGAGATGAAATGAGAAGGTGTACGAGGCGCAGCAACGAGAGTGCTTGGTTGACACATAAAACAAAGATGAGAAACCTCCCGGGAGAGGAGAGGCTGGAAAATGGAGATAGACACTTTGGAGAGCGAGGAGGGGGAGGAGGCTGAAGAGGAGGGGAGGGGACGAGCAAGGGAATGTAGGGGGGGAAAGAGAGAGAGAGATGCAAAAGGGAGGCAGAGAAACAGATCCTCTTGCAGACTGAAGATTGGCGGCGGAGGGAACACACACACACTCACACACACACACGCTTGAGGAGTGTATGAGCCATGCTGGAGACACACACTCACTGACAGGGAGTGAAGCAGAGGAACGATGGAGGGAAGCATTTTC
>NC_084741.1:20545989-20580989 GCF_033978785.1 Entelurus aequoreus | reverse complement strand
TACCGTTAAAAGATATATATATATATATATATATATATATATATATATATATATATATATGTATATATATATATATATATATATGTATATATATATATATATATATATATGTATATATATATATATATGTATATGTATATATATGTGTATACACAGTATTTTCCGAACCATAGGGTGCACCGGATTATAAATCGCACTGCCGATGAATGGTCTATTTTTTATATTTTTTCATATATAAATCGCACGAGGTTATAGGGCGCATTAAAGGAGTCATATTAATATTATTTTTTTCTAATTTGACAACACTTCCTTGTGGTCTACATAACATGTAATGGTGGTTCTTTTGGTCAACATGTTGCATACCGGTAGATGATGTTTTACAGATTATCTTCAAGCCGCTTTCTGACAGTTTTGTGGGCGGTCCTTATTTACGTGGCTCACTTTTGGAAGCGTCTTCTCCCCGTCATCTTTGTTGTTGCGGTGTAGCGTGCAAGGACGGGAGTGGAAGAAGTGTCAAAAGATGGAGCTAACTGTTTTAATGACATTCAGACTTTACTTAAATCAATAAAGGAGCAGCATCTCCTCATCCGCCGGAAATGTGTCCCGTAAAAAAACGTCCGACCGGAACTCTCTAATAACTAAAGTTCCTTGGGTGAATAATGTAAACTCACTACACCGGTATGTTTTAACGCTTTCATGGCGAGTTTACTGACAGATATAAGTAAGAACTTTACACTACGTTATATTACAAATGGCAACAGCGGAGGATGAATGTCACATAACGAGAAGATAGAGAAAAAGAAGAAGTTTATCGACTACGGGGTCGGCACGGACTACATACACTACCGTTCAAAAGTTTGGGGTCACCCAAACAATTTTGTGGAATAGCCTTCATTTCTAAGAACAAGAATAGACTGTCGAGTTTCAGATGAAAGTTCTCTTTTTCTGGCCATTTTGAGCGTTAAATTGACCCCACAAATGTGATGCTCCAGAAACTCAATCTGCTCAAAGGAAGGTCAGTTTTATAGCTTCTGTAATGAGCTAAACTGTTTTCAGATGTGTGAGTATGATTGCACAAGGGTTTTCTAATCATCAATTAGCCTTCTGAGCCAATGAGCAAACACATTGTACCATTAGAACACTGGAGTGATAGTTTCTGGAAATGGGCCTCTATACACCTATGTAGATATTGCACCAAAAACCAGACATTTGCAGCCAGAATAGTCATTTACCACATTAGCAATGTATAGAGTGTATTTTTTTAAAGTTAAGACTAGTTTAAAGTTATCTTCATTGAAAAGTACAGTGCTTTTCCTTCAAAAATAAGGACATTTTAATGTGACCCCAAACTTTTGAACGGTAGTGTAGGCGGACGCGTGCAACTTTTCAGGATTTATGCAGATCCCAAATACAGATCAGCAGGTACCAGAAAGTAAGAAAAGTTGCTTTTGCATAATATTGTGAAACAAAACGCCAGATAATGTCTTCCCTTATACACACACCATAATAATACTCCTATGTTGAAGCACATCAAGCGGTGTGGCTTCATAGCTTACCAATGTCGTACTAAAACATTTTGATAGATTTTTGAACGCCGTGTGTAATGTTCTATATTTTCAATGGAACATATAAAATGTTTTTGTTTACATGAGTCATAATGCAGTCTACACGTATCTCTAATGTTTGACTGCCATCTACTGGTCACACTTATCATTACACCACATACCAAATAAAATTGCTTCGAGGTGGGTAAGCAAAACCGGAGTTATTCCGTGTATTAGGCGCACCGGGTTATAAGGCGCACTGTTAAGTTTTGAGGAGAAAAAAAATGATTATAATTCCGCTTTATAGTCCGGAAAATACGGTATATATATTTAAATCAGGGCAAGCAAGCTGTTGTCCAGGCAGCAAGCCTCCCCTCTCCGCATGGCTGGTGGATCCAAGGGAGCGACGAGTGTCGATACAACTTGGCACCAGCGACGCCGCAGGAGTTGCCAGAATGACGCTACAACGTCAAACCGCCTTCAGGACTCCGGCTCCTGATTTTCTGTCGGGGTTTACTCCCGTAGCCTTACCCTCAAGTGGGTTGACCGCAAGGCAGCGGTGGTTTTGAGATTGGAGATTTCCTTCTCCTAGATGGGCTGCCTTACCATGTTTACGAGCCCCATTTGCCCGAATGCGGCAGGAAGCACGGGGTACATCTTACCCGTGGCGGTATAAGCCCGACCTGACTATATATATATATATATATATATATATATATATATATATATATATATATATATATATATATATATATATACACATATATACAAACCCCGTTTCCATATGAGTTGGGAAATTGTGTTAGATGTAAATATAAACGGAATACAATGATTTGCAAATCATTTTCAACACATATTCAGTTGAATATGCTACAAAGACAACATATTTGATGTTCAAACTGATAAACGTTTTTTTCTTTGCAAATAATCATTAACTTTAGAATTTGATGCCAGCAACACGTGACAAAGAAGTTGGGAAAGGTGGCAATAAATACTGATAAAGTTGAGGAATGCTCATCAAACACTTATTTGGAACATCCCACAGGTGAACAGGCAAATTGGGAACAGGTGGGTGCCATGATTGGGTATAAAAGTAGATTCCATGAAATGCTCAGTCATTCACAAACAAGGATGGGGCGAGGGTCACCACTTTGTCAACAAATGCGTGAGCAAATTGTCCAACAGTTTAAGAAGAACATTTCTCAAAGAGCTATTGCAAGGAATTTAGGGATTTCACCATCTACGGTCTGTAATATCATCAAAAGTTTCAGAGAATCTGGAGAAATCACTGCACGTAAGCGATTTTATTCTGTACCTTCGATCCCTCAGGCGGTACTGGATCAAAAAGCGACATCAGTGTATAAAGGATATCACCACATGGGCTCAGGAACACTTCAGAAAACCGCTGTCAGTAACTACAGTCGGTCGCTACATCTGTAAGTGCAACATAAAACTCTACTTTGCAAAGTGAAAGCCATTTATCAACAACACCCAGAAATGCCGCCGGCTTCGCTGGGCCCGAGCTCATCTAAGATGGACTGATACAAAGTGGAAAAGTGTTCTGTGGTCTGATGAGTCCACATTTAAAATTGTTTTTGGACACTGTGGACGTTGTGGCCTCCGGAACAAAGAGGAAAAGAACCATCCACATTGTTCTAGACGCAAAGTTGAAAAGCCAGCATCTGTGATGGGGGTGTATTAGTGCCCAAGGCATGGGTAACTTACACATCTGTGAAGGCACCATTAATGCTGAAAGGTACATACAGGTTTTGGAGCAACATATGTTGCCATCCAAGCAACGTTATCATGGACGCCCCTGCTTATTTCAGCAAGACAATGCCAAGTCACGTGTTACAACAGCGTGGCTTCACAGTAAAAGAGTGCGGGTACTAGACTGGCCTGCCTGTAGTCCAGACCTGTCTCCCATTGAAAATGTGTGGCCTAAAATACCACAACGGAGACCCCCGGACTGTCGAACAACTTAAGCTGTACATCAAGCAAGAATGGGAAATAATTCCACCTGAAAAGCTTCAAAAATGTGTCTCCTCAGTTCCCAAACGTTTACTGAGTGTTGTTAAAAGGAAAGGCCATGTAACACAGTGGTAAAAATGCCCCTGTGCCAACTTTTTGGCAATGTGTTGCTGCCATTAAATTATAATTTAATGATTATTTGCCCAAAAAAATACGTTTCTCAGTTCCAACATTAAATATCTTGTCTTTGTAGTCTATTCAATTGAAAATAAGTTGAAAAGGATTTGCAAATCATTGTATTCTGTTTTTATTTACCATTTACACATGCCAACTTCACTGGTTTTGGGTTTTATACGTAAATGTATTTTTTGTCGGATATGTGAGTCCTTTATTATGCAGTTTATTTAATTACTATTTATTTTTCTAATCGGTCTGACCTAAGCCTCAAGTTTATGTGTTAAATAGTTAATACTCTTTGTGATTAACGCGTGCTTTCCTATCATTTGACAAGGGTGAAGTAAGATGACAAATTCAGTGTTGATATTTGAGTGGGACCCGGGCCCCTCTGTAGTGGAAAAGTTGGGCCCCCGATGTCAGAAAGGTTAATGTCACGTCACTTACTTTTGAGGTGCATTTTCCCCCAAATGACCTACAAACGTGGACATTCCAAAGTCCTTATCAGTGACTCCCATAAACCAGCTTTAAGCACTAAAAAAATGCAGCATAGAAATAAACCGTGTGGGTGGTTTTTTTTTGTATTTTTTTTTCAACAGAATCATCGTATTTAGTTGTAAAAATAGAACTTGTGAGTCATGAGTGTGCGGAGCCACGAGGCAGCGCAAGGCCGCATTGTTTGTGGTCGTGCGGCTGCCCGGATCAATCTTTTTAACTTCTCCGCGAGTGAAACAAGCGCACTTAAGAGTCTCTCCCCGGCCTTTATGGATCCTGAGTGCGTCTCCTCCATTATTCATACCACCGTTTGTCCTGCAGTTTTAAGCGGAACACACGCTTCGCCATGCTTAAAGAGAGCGGCGGTGGATCATAAACATGTGGCGAGGTACGTGCAGGGATCCTTCCTCACTCGCACACGCGCGCTCAAAGGAGCCGGAGGAAATGCACCGTGCACGCGCCCGGCCTTGCGGTCGGCGTAAAGCGTCTTTTTGGTTAACCTCAGATTACAGAGTGCACGTGGAGTGACTGTCGGAGGCGTTTATATATACACGCTCACAGCGGGGACACGGCCGAACGCTCGTTGGCGGGACTCGAACGCGCGGTTTGTTGCTGCTGGTGAATCAGTGACGATAGCTGCAGCTTCTCTCTCGTGAATTGTGTGTTACACTGTGTGCGCAATGCTAACTACACTAGACTACCGTTCCTAAAGGGGGGAAAACAATACAAATAAAAATACATTCTGATTAATCGTGATTCTTATTTGTAACGATTCTTAATCAATTTTTTAAAAAAAAATCTACTTTTTTTTTTTGTCTGTCCTGTCCAAAATCTGATTTTTGATGTAGATGAGGGGTGTCAAACTCATTTTAGCTCAGATCCTAAAGGGGGGAAAAAACTATAAAAATATGTTTTTAAAAAATATCAGATTAATCGTGATTCTTATTTGTAACGATTCATAATCAATTTTAAAAAAAATGATTTTTTTTTTTTTTTTTTTTGTCTGTCCTGTCCTAATCATATTTTTGATGTAGATGAGGGGTGTCAAACTCATTTTTAGCTCAGATCCTAAAGGGGGAAAAAAACTATAAAAAATTTAAAAAATTCAGATTAATCGTGATTCTTATTTGTAACGATTCTTTATCAATTTAAAAAAAAAATCTTCTTTTTTTTTTTTTTTTTTGTCTGTCCTGTCCAGCCAGTTAACAAATCATATTTTTGATGTATATGAGGGGTGTCAAAGTAATTTTAGCACAGGGACCGCATGGAGGAAAATCTGTGCACACGCGGGCCGGACTATTAAAATCACGGCATTAAAACTAAAAAATAAAGACAACTTCAGATTGTTTTTTTTTTTGTCTTACTTTGGCCAAAAATAATACAAACATATTCTGAAAATATTACAATGAAAACATGTGGAGTGACTGTCGGACGCTTTTATATATACACGTTCACAGCGGGGACACGGCCGAACGCTTGTTGGAGGGACTCGAACGCGCAGTTTGTCGCTGCTGGTGAATCTGTGAAGATAGCTGCAGTTTCTCTCTCGTGAAATTTAGACTTAGACTGTGTGCGCTATGCTAACTAGACTAGACTACCATTCCTAAAGGGGGTTAAGGTTAAAAAAAAAAAATTCTGATTCATTTTTGTCATATTTTTGATGTAGATGAGGGGTGTCAAACTCATTTTAGCTCAGATCCTAAAGGGGGAAAAAACTATTAAAAAAAAAAAAAAAAAAAAAAAATCAGATTAACTGTAATTCTTATTTGTAACGATTCTTAATCAATCAAAAAAAAAAAAAAACTTTTTTTTTTTATGTAGATGAGGGGTGTCAAACTCATTTTAGCTCAGATCCTAAAGGGGGGAAAAACGATTAAAAAATAAAACATTTAAAATTAAAATTCAGATTAATCATGATTCTTATTTGTAACGATTTTTAATCAATTTAAAAAAAAAACTTTTTTTTTTTTTTGTCTGTCCTGTCCAAATCATATTTTTGATGTAGATGAGGGGTGTCGAACTCATTTTAGCTCAGATCCTAAAGGGAGGAAAAACGATTAAAAAATAAAACATTTCAAATTAAAATTCAGATTAATCGTGATTCTTATTTGTAACAATTTTTAATCAATTTTTAAAAAAAAACTTTTTTTTTTTTTGTCTGTCCTGTCCAAATCATATTTTTGATGTAGATGAGTGTCAAACTCATTTTAGCTCAGGAGCCGCATGGAGGAAAATCTGTGCACACGGGGGCTGGACTATTAAAATCACGGCATTAAAATTAAAAAATAAAGAATACTTCAGATTGTTTTTTTTGTCTTACTTTGGCCAAAAATAATACAAACATATTCTGAAAATGTTACAATGAAAACACATGGAGTGACTGTCGGGCGCGTTTATATATACACGTTCACAGCGGGGACACGGCCGAATGCTTGTTGGAGGGACTCGAACGCGCGGTTTGTCGCTGCTGGGGAATCTGTGAAGATAGCTGCAGCTTCTCTCTCGTGAAATTTAGACTTAGACTGTGTGCGCTATGCTAACTAAACTGCCGTTCCTGAAAGGGGGTTAAGGTTAAAAAAAAAAAAAATTCTGATTAATTTTTGTCATATTTTTGATGTAGATGAGGGGTGTCAAACTCATTTTAGCTCAGATCCTAAAGGGGGGAAAAACTATTAAAAAAAAAAAAAAAAATTCAGATTAATTGTGATTCTTATTTGTAACGATTCTTAGTCAATTAAAAAAAAAAAAAAAACGTTTTTTTTTGTCTGTCCTGTCCAGCCAAAATTATATTTTTGATGTAGATGAGGGGTGTCAAACTCATTTTAGCTCAGATCCTAAAGGGAGGAAACACGATTAAAAAATAAAACATTTAAAATTAAAATTCAGATTAATCGTGATTCTTATTTGTAACGATTTTTAATCAATTTTTAAAAAAAAACTTTTTTTTTTTTTGTCTGTCCTGTCCAAATCATATTTTTGATGTAGATGAGGGGTGTCAAACTCATTTTAGCATTGTAACATATTCTGAAAATGTTACAATGAAAACACGTGGAGTGACTGTCGGACGCGTTTATATATACACGTTCACAGCGGGGACACGGCCGAATGCTTGTTGGAGGGACTCGAACGTGCGGTTTGTCGCTGCTGGGGAATCTGTGAAGATAGCTGCAGTTTCTCTCTCGTGAAATTTAGACTTGGACTGTGTGCCCTATGCTAACTAGACTAGACTACCGTTCCTGAAAGGGGGTTAAGGTTAAAAAAAAAAATTCTGATTCATTTTTGTCATATTTTTGATGTAGATGAGGGGTGTCAAACTCATTTTAGCTCAGATCCTAAAGGGGGGAAAAACTATTAAAAAAAAAAAAATTCAGATTAATTGTGATTCTTATTTGTAACGAATCTTAATCAATTTAAAAAAAAAATAAAAAACCTTTTTTTTTTGTCTGTCCTGTCCAGCCAGTTAAACAAATCATATTTTTGATGTAGATGAGGGGTGTCAAACTCATTTGAGCTCAGATCCTAAAGGGGGGAAAAACAATTAAAAAATAAAACATTTAAAATTAAAATTCAGATTAATCGTGATTCTTATTTGTAACGATTTTTAATCAATTTAAAAAAAAAAACGTTATTTTTTTTTGTCTGTCCTGTCCAAATCATATTTTTGATGTAGATGAGGGGTGTCAAACTCATTTTAGCTCAGGGGCCGCATGGAGGAAAATCTGTGCACACGCAGGTCGGACTATTAAAATCATGGCATTAAAACTAAAACATAAAGACAACTTCAGATTGTTTTCTTTGTCTTACTTTGGCCAAAAATAATACAAAAATATTCTGAAAATATTACAATGAAAACACGTGGAGTGACTGTCGTACGCATTTATATATACACGCTCACAGCGGGGACACGGCCGAACGCTCGTTGGCGGGACTCGAAGGCGCGGTTTGTCGCTGCTGGTGAATCAGTGAAGATAGCTGCAGCTTATCTCTCGTAAATTTTAGACTTACACTGTGTGCACTATGCTAACTAGACTAGACTACCGTTCCTAAAGGGGGGGAAAACGGTAAAAAAAAATTCTAAATAATCGCAACACTTATTTGTAACGATTCTTAATCAATTGAAAAAAATTTAAAAAATTGACTTTTTTTTTTTGTCTGTCCTGTCCAGCCAGTTAAATCAATGATATTTTTGATGTAGATGAGGGGTGTCAAACTAATTTTAGCTCAGATCCTAAAGGGGGGAAAAACGATTTAAAAAAAAAAAAAATCTGATTAATCGTGTTTCTTAGTTGTACGATTCTTAATCAATTTTTTTTTTTTAAATCTACTTTTTTTTGTTTTTTTGTCTGTCCTGTCCAAATCATATTTTTGATGTAGATGAGGGGTGTCAAACTCATTTTAGCTCACGGGCCGCATGGAGGAAAGTTTGTGCACACACGGGCCGGACTATTAAAATCACGGCATTAAAACAAAAAAATTAAGACAACTTCAGATTGTTTTCTTTGTTTTACTTTGGCCAAAAATATTACAAACACATTCTGAAAATATTACAATAAAAATATAGAAAATAAATACCGGCTGCGTTAAAGTTTAGATCCATGAAGGAAAGAAGAAAGTGAATGAATGTTTATAACTGAATACATTTCCATATGCATAAACAATTGTTTTCTTTTTTAATTATTTTTTTTAATGAATTAAGTAACGTTTATGACAACCTTTTTCCAAAACAAAATATCAAATGTAAGATACAACAGGATAATGCATACATTTATTATTTGTTTTCAAAACGCTTACAAATAGGAGGCAACATCACACAGCAAACATGTAATACAAGCTCAGATACACGCTACTACTACGAGGGAATAATGACCATCAAATCAGTGATAGAAGTGACAAGCTTGCCATCCTACAATACCCGGTTTGTGGACAAGGAGACTACAGCCGTGGAAGCACGTTCAATCTCTTTATTACCACAATCCAGTGAAGAGATTCAACAGAGCTGCCTTCAGTGCAAACAAACTGCTGCTAACCCGGGGGTCAGCAACTTTAGCGCCGCCCTAGTGGCTCCCTGAACCTCTTACAGGGATGTGTGAAAATTGGAAAAAGATGAAGAAAAACTTTTTTTTTTTGTTTTGATACATTTTCTGTCGGAGGACCAACATGACACAAACATATATGAAACATGCTTAACTGATGAGAGTATTTGGCAAGCACCGTTTTGTCCTACTTATTTCAGCGATCCTTGAACTCATTGTAGTTTGTGTACATGTACAACTTTCTCCGATGCTGCCATAGAAAGACGTGTTTTATGCCACTCATTCTTTGTCTCGTTTCGTCCACCAAACGTTTTATGTTGTGCATGAATGTACAAAGGTGAGCTTTGTTGATGCTATTTACATGTTGGAGTGCTTATCAGGCATATTTGGTCAATCCATGACTGCAAGCTAATCGATGCTAACATGCTATTTAGGCTAGCTGTATGTACATATTGCATCATTATGCCTCGTTTGTAGGTATATTTGAGCCCATTTAATTTCCTTTACTTATGTCCTCTGTGTATTTAATTTATATTTGCATGTCTCATGACACATTAGAGAATGTGTCATGAGACATGCAAATATAAATGTTGCATCCACTGACCAAATATGCCTGATAAGCACTCCAACATGTAAATAACATCAACAAAGTTCATGCACAGCATAAAACGTTTGGTGGACGAAACGAGACAAAGAATGAGTAAGTAGTATATGAGTAATATTGGCTGCATTTCTGATAGTTGTTTGTGTGCCATGTTGTTCCAGACCACAGCAAACATTGCCCAGCTCGCAAAGATTGTAATAAATCCATTAGAAGAAGACAGCCTGTGGTTTCCTTCAACTTGGACACACACATGTATACTTTTGGCCATTCTAAGACAGTAATTTCCAGAAGTTATCTCATCCTGTGAGAAGCCTCCATGTTATTAAAATTTTCCAACGTTGTAAAAATGTGTAGAATAAAAATTAAAATCCAACATTTCTGTCAACAAAGATTTGCGTCATTGATAGTAGGCTAATATAGACTTACATCTTGGGTTGCTTTCATTCTATTTTATTTTAATTGTTTGCGGCTCCAGACAGATTTTTATTTTTCATTTTTGGTCCAATATGGCTCTTTCAACCTTTGGGGTTGCCGGCCCCTGACCTAAGCTAACCAACACAGCTGAGCTAAAATGTTTGTTTGAGCGTGCTATCGCTGAGGTCACACATCACTTGGCAACTGGCACCCGTTTTCCAAAGGCACACTCTGCTCTCGTGAAACGTCATTTGAATATTTATTATGAAATACTGCATTAATTACTTTTCCTAATAATTACATTCTTCTTTCATTCATACTTATGTTAGGAATTCAATTTACTTGTTTGGGAAAGTACTGATTGTTAAATTACTTGCAGACGTCCCCCTTTACTGTGTTTGATGCTTTAAGAAATCTTCGACAAAAATATTAAAGTCTCTCCCAAGTTCTGAACTCGATCTGGTGTAACACTTCAGTCTTTAGCTTGGACTTTGCATCGCTGCATCGCTCCTGTTGGCCCCACTATGGACTAGACTCTCACTATTATGTTAGATCCAGTGTGGACTGGACTCTCACTATTATGTTAGATCCACTATGGACTGGACTCTCACTATTATGTTAGATCCACTGTGGACTGGACTCTCACTATTATGTTAGATCCACTGTGGACTGGACTCTCACTATTATGTTAGATCCGCTATGGACTGGACTCTCACTATTATGTTATATCCACTATGGACTGGACTGTCACACTACTATGTTAGATCCACTATGGACTGGACTCTCACACTATGTTAGATCCACTATGGACTGGACTCTCACACTATTATGTTAGATCCACTGTGGACTGGACTCTCACTATTATGTTAGATCCACTATGGACTGGACCTTCACACTATTATGTTAGATCCACTATGGACTGGACTCTCACACTATTATGTTAGATGCACTGTGGACTGGACTCTCACTATTATGTTAGATCCACTATGGACTGGACTCTCACACTATGTTAGATCCACTATGGACTGGACTCTCACACTATTATGTTAGATCCACTGTGGACTGGACTCTCACTATTATGTTAGATCCACTATGGACTGGACCCTCACACTATTATGTTAGATCCACTATGGACTGGACTCTCACACTATGTTAGATCCACTATGGACTGGACTCTCACACTATTACGTTAGATCCACTGTGGACTGGACTCTCACTATTATGTTATATCCACTATGGACTGGACTGTCACACTATTATGTTAGATCCACTATGGACTGGACTCTCACACTATGTTAGATCCACTATGGACTGGACTCTCACACTATTATGTTAGATCCACTGTGGACTGGACTCTCACTATTATGTTAGATCCACTATGGACTGGACCCTCACACTATTATGTTAGATCCACTATGGACTGGACTCTCACACTATGTTAGATCCACTATGGACTGGACTCTCACTATTATGTTAGATCCACTATGGACTGGACTCTCACTATTATGTTAGATCCACTATGGACTGGACTCTCACTATTATGTTAGATCCACTATGGACTGGACTCTCAAAATATTATGCTAGATCCACTAGACGTCGCCTCTCCAAGGTTTCTCATTGTCCCATTGGGTTGAGTTTTTTCTTACCCTTATGTGGGATCTGAACCGAGGATGTCGTTGTGGCTTGTGCAGCCCTTTGAGACACTTGTGATATAGGGCTATATAAGTAAACATTGATTGATTGATTGATTGATTGATTGATTGATTGATTGATGTTTACTTATGGGGCGGTATAGCTCGGTTGGTAGAGTGGCCGTGCCAGCAACTTGAGGGTTGCAGGTTCAATTCCCGCTTCCGCCATCCTAGTCACTGCCGTTGTGTCCTTGGGCAAGACACTTTACCCACCTGCTCCCAGTGCCACCCACACTGGTTTAAATGTAACTTAGATATTGGGTTTCACAATGTAAAGCGCTTTGAGTCACTTGAGAAAAAGTGCTATATAAATGTAATTCACTTCACTTCACTTCACTTACTTGTTACGGAACTCGCTTAAAGGGGTCATATTATGTTTTGTTTTTTTCTACATATAAAACGCTTCCTTGGGTCTACATGACATGTAACTGTGTGTTTTTGGTCCTACTGATGGATACAAGTTCGAACTATACGCTACTTTGTATTAGAAATGTCTCGTCTTAAGACCCACTTTTACCTCTGGCTTTTAACACTATGTGAGTTGTGTGGTTTTTACGTTTTGATTTCTATTTATTGTTTTAATTGGTTTTACCCTTTAAAATTGTCAGGCTTGGTCAAAAATGGGACTCAGATGCAGAGTAGGGAACAATCCGGCAGGCTTTTATTTTGAAAGTTTCTTTTCACCTCCAAAGTCAGGGCAAATCAACATAGGTTATAACCTGACTAGTCGGCGAAAAAAGGTTCCACAAAAAGGAACAACCGAAAATCACTCCGAAAGGAGGAAACACAAAAACAATAACAAACTATACTTGGCGCAGGATATACTGTAATCTATGAAATTTATCATAAACAAAAAGGCTTCAAAAGGATGGAGAAACAATGGCTATAAAACTTCTACACTGTACCTTCTCTAAAAAAGGTTAACAAAAGGTGTCACTCAAAAAATTGAGGAAAAGGACGAATTGTAAGAAAAAACTGAAAACTCACCACTTCGGCTGTAAAACTAAATAACCAAAAATCACTCTGCTGAGGATTGAGCCCTTGCACGTAAGTTACGGTCAGAGCGAAAAAAGATACATCCTGGCCTCCTGCACTGCACTCTAATCCTTCACTCTCACTTTCCTCATCCACAAATCTTTCACCCTCGCTTAAATTAATGGGGTAATCGTCGCTTTCTCGGTCCGAATCTCTCTCGCTGCTGGTGGGAAGGATTGTAAACAATGTGCAGATGTGAGGCGCTCCACAACCTGTGACGTCACGCTACTTCCGGTACAGGAAAGGCTTTTTTATCAGCGACCAAAAGTTGCGAACTTGCGTCGATGTTCTCTACTAAATCCTTTCAGCAAAAATATGGCAATATCGCAAAATGATCAAGTATGACACATAGAATGGACCTGCTATCCCCGTTTAAATAAGAACATTTCATTTCAGTAGGCCTTTAAAAATAGTGCCGTGGAAGAGTTTATAAGATGGGGTCAGTTATTGTCTTTAGCTCATAAAAACAGTAACTTGGGTCTACGGAATGTAAGCGTGTCCATGCAGGCTCTCCGGACTCTCTTCCGGGCCGGGTTTAACGACACGACACCAAAGAGACGAGAGGAGTGGCGGCGAGAGAGCGCCGCCAGGTGATTCATTATTAATGGCAGTCGGCGTCCTCCAGACATCATTTTCACTGCGGATACACCGCTGAGCCCAGATAAGTGAATGTTGAAGGGCGAGGCAGAGGACCGCCTCGGTCGGGAGACGTCCACGGAGGCCTTGCTGCTTGCTCGCCTGTCGAGGCTGCTGGTTAAATTCCTGCTCAAACGCATAATGACCAGCTTCATGTTTTATACGATAACTCCTTCAATTCTATTCTAAGTGCGCAGTAAACCGCACGAGTGTTTGCTTTGGCGTTCCTTACGTTTCTGGACACGGCGTGGAAGTTGAGCTATGCACTCAGCCGCCTGTGGCCGGGCATGAAAATATGACGTTATAATTTACATGACAAATATTTGACAAGCTCAGCCTTTTTATTAACGTCACATTCAAGTGCACGAGCAGGCTTTTCTAAAACTTATTTAGGTGTTTTTTTTCGTTTTTTTTTATAGAAGTAAGACTTTTTAAAATATTTTATTACAGTTTTGAGGCCTCCTGAACCTTGCGGGCGTTGTGCAAATTTCCTCCTCGTCAACTCTTTTTATCTGCCCACCTGAGTCCTCAGAGCCCGAAAGTAGACGCTGCTGCCTCAACGCGCACATGAACTCAAACATTTACACTTCCAGCAAAGCAGTGTGTGTGCGTGAGTGTGTGTGTGTGTGTGTGTGTGAGAGTGTGTGTGTGGGTGTGTGTCCTTGTATTTCTACCCTTCTTGAGACATCAACAAGGAAAAGTAGCTTCCATATGTGGAGGTGTGAACAAGTTAGGACATAAATCATGGTCCCAATACGGAAAACCATTGCACCTAATAGAATGCCAAATACTAGAGTCTGTGAACATTGCTCCAAAGTCAGGATTTTTTGTTGATTTAATGTGCATACAAAAGTAAACATTGACAGGTGCAAAGGGAGCAATATATGATAAAACAAGATGGCGGCTAAAGAAGGATGATGAACAAGTTAGGACATGAATCATAGTCCCAATACGGAAAACCATTGCATCTAATAGAGAATGTCTCATTTGCACCCCTGGTGGTGAAATCTATCAAAATGAGGGTGGTCCCAAAAAGAAGGGATTTTTCAAATGGACTGTGTGTCGGTTTTAAAAGTGCTCCCCCTTTGGTCAACATATGAAATAACAAGTGTGTGTAAGAAATTGAAATGCGCCCCCTTTGGTTAACATATGTAATAAAAAGTGTGTGTAAAAATTGGAATTGTTCCCCCTCTGACCAACAAATGTAATAACTTGGCCAAAATTAATACAAATAGAGACATACTGTAATAACTTGAAGTAAATAATGAAGATTAAAAATCAATTAAGAACAACAAAATAAAAATAAAAATAAATAAAAAAATAACTAAAAGCATACCTTTTTTGTATTTGCATAGTATATAAATATTATTAATGTTGTAAATACAAATCTTTATCTTCTTGTATTTCTACTCTTTTTGAGACATCAACAAGGAAAAGTACCTTCCATAGGAGGACAGGTGAACAAGTTAGGACTGAAATCATGGTCCCAATACGGAAAACCATTGCATCTAATAGAATGCCAAATACTAGAGTCTGTGAACATTGCTCCAAAGTCAGGATTTTTTGTTGATTTAATGTGCATACACAAGTAAACATTGACAGGTGCAAAGGGAGCAATATATGATAAAACAAGATGGCAGCTAAAGAAGGATGATGAACAAGTTAGGACATAAATCATGGTCCCAATACGGGAAACCATTGCATCTAATAGAGAATGTCTCATTTGCACCCCTGGTGGTGAAATCTATCAAAATGAGGGTGGTCCCAAAAAGGAGGGATTTTTCAAATTGACTGTGTGTCGGTTTTAAAAGTGCTCCCCCTTTGGTCAACATATGAAATAACAAGTGTGTGTAAGAAATTGAAATGTGCCCCCTTTGGTTAACATATGTAATAAAAAGTGTGTGTAAAAATTGGAATTGTTCCCCCTCTGACCAACAAATGTAATAACTTGGCCAAAATTAATACAAATAGAGACATACTGTAATAACTTGAAGTAAATAATGAAGATTAAAAAACAATTAAGAACAACAAAATAAAAATAAAAATAAATAAAAAATAAATAAAAGCATACCTTTTTTGTATTTGCATAGTATATAAATATTATTAATGTTGTAAATACAAATCTTTATCTTCTTGTATTTTACTCTTCTTGAGACATCAACAAGGAAAAGTACCTTCCATAGGAGGACAGGTGAAGGTTGGGGGCGGGGGGCGTGGTTGGGGGCGTGGTTATTTACCGCTAGAATTCACCAACTCGAGTATTTCATGTATATTTCATATATATATATATATATATATATATATATATATATATATATATATATATATGTATATGTATATATATATATATATGTATGAAATACTTTTTTTTTTTTTTTTAATGTCCTGCCCAGCTTCTCGGGCAAATCATATAGCAGATGTAGATGCCCATATCGGCTGTTCAGATATACTTTACAAAAGAGAAGTGTAGGATACTTCTCTTGTTGCCTTACTTGTATTTTGACTTTATTAAATGTATTTATATTATCATTTGGTGCAGCCGGGCCGGAGCAGGAGGGGATAGAAAGAGAGAAATGTATGAAATACTTGACTTTCAGTGAATTCTAGCTATATATATATATTTATTTTATTTACATAAAAGAAATACTTGAATTATCTATCCATTAGATGGCAGTATTGTCCTGTTTAACTTCTCTGTTCATGACTGAGAAATCATTTCGGCCACCGTGTTCAATGGAGAAGTCTGTTCTACATATTTACAGGCAACATACACCTTCCCCTTCGAACTGTCCTGGATGAACTGAAATTCTTGTTTCCATTCGTTTTGGAACTTGCAAGCGTATTTATATTGTGGGAAAGCGGACGTGAGAATAGGCTGTCCCCACTCAGTCTCAGGTCCGCATTGAGCTGGAGGGGGCGTGGCCTCCAACTCCGGCTGAATACCGGGAGTTTGTCGGGAGAAAATCTCTGCCGGGAGGTTGTCGGGAGAGACGCTGAATAACGGGATTCTCCCGCTAAAAAGGGGAGGGTTGGCAAGTATGCTTTCGGCTGAAAACATCTCGGTATGAGGACGTTTGCGCGTGATGTCACGGGTTGATGCAGACATTTTGGAATAGCACGGTGGCCAGCTTAAGTCGTCTGTTTTCACCACATAACTCCACAGTATTCTGGACATCTGTGTCGGTGAATCTTTTGCAATTTGTTCAATTAACAGTGGAGACTGCAAAGAAAAAAGCTGTAGGTGGGATCGGTGTATTAGCGGCTGGCTGCAGCAACACAACCAGGAGGACTTTGAGTTGGATAGCAGACGCGCTACCATGAGTACAGCTTTGGCTTCCAAACATTTGATCGCTTTCCCGTACGTGCGTGCCGCTACGTGCATGTCACGTACCTAACTTTGGGTAAATATATGTTTCTTGCCGACTCTGATGGCGGCTGGGGTGTCGTCAAAAGCTACAACGCCGTCCTTCGCCGTGCCGCTGTCCTCACCTGTCTGGGTTGACTTCCTCCGTCTCCGGGCCGCCGACCGCACCAATCATTGTGGTGAAGTCCTTCGTCGCGCCGTCGATCGCTGGAACGCAGGTGAGCACGGGTGTTGATGAGCAGATGAGGGCTGGCGTAGGTGGAGAGCTAATGTTTTTAGCATAGCTCTGTCGAGGTCCCGTAGCTAAGTTAACTTCAATGGCGTCGTTAGCAACAGCATTGCTAGGCTTCGTCAGGCGGTACAGCATTAACCGTGTGGTTACAGGTCCAGGGTTTAGAAGTAATAGTAGTATTGTTGATCTTCTGTCTATCCTTCCAGTCAGGGGCTTATTTCTTCTGTTTCTATCTGCAGTTAAGCACGATGCTATCACGTTAGCTCCATAGCTAAATGTATTGTCGTGGAGATAAAAGTCACTGTGAATGTCCATTTCGCGTTCTCGACTCTCATTTTCAAGAGGATATAGTATCCGAGGTGGTTTAAAATACAAATCCGTGATCCACAATAGAAAAAGGAGAAAGTGTGGAATCCAATGAACCCTTGTACCTAAGTTACGGTCAGAGCGAAAAAAGATACGTCCTGCACTGCACTCTAGTCCTTCACTCTCACGTTCCTCATCCACAAATCTTACATCCTCGCTCAAATGAATGGGGTAATCGTCGATTTCTCGGTCCGAATCGCTCTCACTGCTGGTGTAAACAATGGGGAAATGTGAGGAGCCTTTCAACCTTTGACGTCACGCTACTTCCGGTACAGGCAAGGCTTTTTTATCAGCGACCAAAAGTTGCGAACTTTATCGATATGGCAATATCAAAATGATCAAGTATGACACATAGAATGGATCTGCTATCCCCGTTTAAATAAAAACATGTCATTTCAGTAGGCCTTTAACTTAGTTTTGTGTACTCCAGTTGCCACGTTAGCGTTATCTACCACTTGCGCTACTCCGCTGTCGGCGTGATCTTGTGCGGTTCGCAAAAAATCGACATCAGGAGTTTGCCCACCGGCACGGCGGTTAGTCATGGCTAATTAGACAGGGTCGGCTTTTGTAGACCACACACCCGGCGACTCCAGGGGGGTTAGCGCCGCTTTACCAGATGTCCCTGAAGGGTGCATTCCCTTTTCAGCCGGCACACACGGGACGTCCTGACGTCTGCGCTGTCGTGTTTTGTTTGTGGAGGAAAAACTAGTCGACGAGTGTTACGTCGCCAACAGCCGAGGCTCTCGGTGAGCGCTGGAGTGAAAAGAAATTCACGTCCCATCTGTGGCTGATAGAGGACTTGAGCGCCGTTGTCGCGAGTTTGCGTGGAGGCAGGAGACTGCTGGATGGAAGCATATGCTGCTCCAAAAATCTGTCCGGCCCTTCCAGCGGAAGCGGAGACTACGCAGATGTGCGTGTTACCCACAATGCACCGGACCACTAACAGCCCTTACATCCTCATCACAGATGCGTTTACTTATTGACCTGCTGACATTCCGCACGCTCGTCATCGCCACTGAAGTAGTCCTCACTTTGGCGTCAGACGTGTTCGGTTCTGGCCCGGCTCCAGAGACCTCATTAGGGGACTGTTGACAGATCTTATGTTTGTTTTTTTTTTGCTTTGAACGGCGGCGTCTCCACTTGAAAGAGTGACGAGCTAAGATCCCTTCCAGTAGCCGTGTCCTTGAGGAACTCCTGATGTGTTTTGTTCTCAAGTGTCCCATCCGACATTTGCAATGTTACAAAATAATGTGGTCCTCTCTTTAGTAGTTTTTTTTTATTCTCGAAAATGGCAGTGAGAGAATATTTACAAACCCCCAAACCAGTGAAGTTGGTACGTTGTGAAAATGGTAAATAAAAACAGAATACAATGATTTGCAAATCCTTTTCAACTTATATTCAATTGAATAGACCGCAAAGACTATCCAATCCACTTTATTTATATAGCACATTTAAACAACAAAAATGTTTCCAAAGTGCTGCACAACAATATTAAAAACAGTATTAAAAACAATATTATAAACAATAATCAAACATTATCCTTAGCTCCACCAATGACTGAATAAAAACAAAAAATAAATACATATAAAAATAAATATGAATAAAAACAATTTTAAAGGGAAAAACCAGTTACAAGATATTTAACGTTCGAACAGGAAAACTTTGTTTTTTTTGCAAATATTAGCTCATTTGGAATTTGATGCCTGCAACATGTTTCAAAAAAGCTGGCACAAGTGGCAAAAAAGACTGAGAAAGTTGAGGAATGCTCATCAAACACTTATTTGGAACATCCCACAGGTGAACAGGCTAATTGGGACCAGGTGGGTGCCATGGTTGGGTATAAAAGAGGCTTCGTTGAAATGCTCGGTCGTTCACAAACAAGGATGGGGCGAGGGTCACCGCTTTGTGAACAAATTGTCGAACAGTTTAAGAATTTTTCCTGAGGGAACTCTCCTGAAGGAATCAATAAAGTACTATCTATCTATCTATCTATCTATCTATCTATCTATCTATCTATCTATCTATCTATCTATCTATCTATCTATCTATCTATCTATCTATCTATCTATCTATCTATCTATCTATCTATCTATCTATCTATCTATCTATCTATCTATCTCCATCCATCCATCCATCCATCCATCCATCCATCTATCCATCTATCCATCTATCTATCCATCTATCCATCTATCTATCTAATACCAACATTTCTCAACGAGCTATTGCAAGGAATTTAGGGATTTTACCATCTACGGTCCGTAATATCATCAAAAGTTTCATAGAAGATGGAGAAATCACTGCACGTAAGCGAAAACCAACATTGAATGCATGTGACCTTCGATCCATCAGGCAGTACTACATCAACAAGCGACATCAGTGTGTAAAGGATATCACCACATGGGCTCAGGAACACTTCAGAAAACCACTGTCACTACAGTTGGTCGCTACATCTGTAAGTGCAAGTTAAAACTCTACTATGCGAAGCGAAAGCCATTAATCAACAACACCCAGAAACGCCGTCGGCTTCGCTGGGCCTGAGCTCATCTAAGATGGACTGATGCAAAGTGGAAAAGTGTTCTGTGGTCTGACCAGTCCACATTTCAAATTGTATTTGGAACCTGTTGATGTCGTGTCCACTGGAACAAAGAGGAAAATAACCATCCGGATTGTTATAGGCGCAAAGTTCAAAAGCCAACATCTGTGATGGTATGGGGTTGTATTAGTGCCCAAGACATGGGTAACTTACACATCTGTGAAGGCACCATTAATGCTGAAAGGTACATACAGGTTTTGGAGCAACATATGTTGCCTTTCAAGCAACGTTATCATTGACGCCCCTGCTTATTTCAGCAAGACAATGCCAAGCCACGTGTTACAACAGCGTAGCTTCATAGTAAAAGAGTGTGGGTACTAGACTGGCCTGCCTGTAGTCCAGACCTGTCTCCCATTGAAAATGTGTGGTGCATTATGAAGCCTAAAATACCACAACGGAGACTCCGGACTGTTGAACAACTTAAGCTGTACATCAAGCAAGAATGGGAAAGAATTCCACCTGAAAAGCTTCAAAAATTGGTCTCCTCAGTTCCCACATGTTTACTGAGTGTTGTTAAAAGGAAAGGCCATGTAACACTGTGGTAAAAACTCCCCTGTGCCGGCTTTTTTGCTATATGTTTCTGCCATTAAATTTTAAGTTTATGATTATTTGCAAAAAAAAAATAAGTTTCTAAGTTGGAACATCAAATATCTTGTCTTTGCAGTCTATTCAATTGAATATAAGTTGAAAAGGATTTGCAAATCATTGTATTCTGTTTTTATTTACGAATTACACAACGTGCCAACTTCACTGGTTTTGGGTTTTGTAGTTTCTCTGGCGTAAGATCTTAAAAAAGTAAAGACCCAGCTCACGGTCACTGCTCCCCTTCCCCGACAGTGGAACGTTTTTTTGAACAAAGCACGCTTCCACGCCAATTACTCATCCAATTACAGTTTAGTTTCAAAAGGAACACCCAATTGTAATAAACCGGGGCAATTTTTTCCCCATACAACCAAAACTATCAACAAAAATACATTTGATAGAGAATAATCATAGTTTTACGTGAGAAAAACAATGTGTGATACATTCAAATACAGCTCGGCCAATCACAACAGAGTAGGCGTGGTCGGGACCATGCATGGTCAGCCAAGAGGAGAAGAATGCAGATTTACCCTGAGCAGGATAGTAGGGGAGTGAATCTTGGGGCACCTAACGATTCAAGCCGATTCCGCTTCCTGGGGCGACGATTCAATTCAGAATCAATTTTCGATTCAACACGATTCTGTAAAATCCATAAACCCGTCATTTGTAGAAACATCACTACATTTTTTTGGTGGCTACTGAGTACCCCTTTGAGAATAAGCCCCTCCTGTCCATGTTTTCGAACTTCCTCTTTCTGTCGTGTATTTCCCACAATGAATGATTGTATGTTCCACGGTTTGTTTGATAAAATGCAATGTTTTATTCGGTCTGGTGTAACTTAATCTAATATGTGATATAACCCTTAAGGTTCTTCCCACTCCTACTGTGTTCTGTAGTGCATATTAAGCTGGATTCGCATATACTAGTTCTCGGGATGCCGTTCTAAGGACTACCACACTCGAGTTTAGTTATAGGAACTACCCTTTCCCATAGGGACTTTTCCTTTTCACGTTCGCACATGTCTGGGGATACTGGGGACCTTGGTAAGAAACATGTGTGACGCATATCCGCCTGCAACCCGTGACGTAGTACTTTAGACCTATACCCAGGCTAAGACTTTTGTACTGTTTTCTAACCTTCAAGCTCCTGTAATGGTGGGACATTCTCGTTGTTCATCAGTCTCAGAAGCCCCGCGCTGGTGGCTTTGGTTCCGGAGTTTGCCCGAGTAGACAAGACGGTGGTCCAATATTGTCCAAAGATCTTTGACCTCCTCGTCGGTCCATTTCTCGCTGGCTGTGTCCATTTTTCCTGTTGCGATCTCGTAAACCACTCGGTGGGAGTTTTTAAAAATGTCAGGTCTGTGTTGTGGCTCGTTGAAGCACATATCCGGGGGCGAAGCTCATCAGTTCAACCAATCACCAAACACCTAAGTATTTTCGTTCCTATGGGACTCATTTTAGACCCTGCCTCAGAGTATGAGCTACAATGGTTCTAGGATCCGAGGGCCGTAGTCCATAGTCGAAACACGACGAAAAACGGCCCAGGGACTAAAAGGAGAAGAATGCAGATTTACCCTAAGCAGGATAGTAGAGGTGAGGATCTTTGGGCACCCAATGATTCAAGCTGATTCCACTTCTTCGGGAGATTCAACTCAGAATCAAATTTCAATTCAACACGATTCTGTGCACATGAAGCTACGCCAACAGAGCCTACATCCAAAAGTAGCGGCACAAAAACATCCGTAACAAAAACCTGTCACTTTTAGAAACTTCACTAAATTGTTTTGGTGGCTCATGTTTTGGAACTTCCTCTTTCTCTCCTGGATTTCCCACAATGAATGATTGCATGTTCCATCGACTATCGCATTGCAGCTGTTGGGGGTTTGTTTAATAAGGGGGAATGTCTTATTCAGTCTAGATCAGGGGTCACCAACCTTTTTGAAACCAAGAGCTACTTCTTGGGTATTGATTAATGCGAAGGGCTACCAGTTTGATACACACTTAAATAAATTGCCAGAAATAGCCAATTTGCTCAATTTACCTTTAACTCTATGTTATTATTAATCATTAATGATATTTACACTTAATTGAACGGTTTAAAAGAAGAGAAAACACGAAAAAAATTACAATTACATTTTGAAACATAGTTTATCTTCAATTTCGACTCTTTAAAATTCAAAATTCAACCGAAAAAAAGAAGAGCAAAACTAGCTAATTCGAATCTTTTTGATAAAATTTAAAAAATTATTTATGGAACATCATTAGTAATTTTTCCTGATTAGAATTAATTTTAGAATTTTGATGACATGTTTTAAATAGGTTAAAATCCAATCTGCACTTTGTTAGAATATATAACAAATTGGACCAACCTATATTTCTAACAAAGACAAATCATTATTTCTTCTAGATTTTCCAGAACAAAAATTTTAAAAGAAATTCAAAAGACTTTGAAATAAGATTTAAATTTGATTCTACAGATTTTCTAGCTTTGCCAGAATAATTTTTTTGAATTTTAATCCTAATAAGTTTGAAGAAATATTTCACAAATATTCTTTGTCAAAAAAACAGAAGCTAAAATGAAAAATTAAATTAAAATGTATTTATTATTCTTTACAATAAAAAAAGATAAATTTACTTGAACATTGATTTAAATTGTCAGGAAAGAAGAGGAAGGAATTTAAAAGGTAAAAGGGTATTTGTGTTTAAAAATCCTAAAATCATTTTTAAGGTTGTATTTTTTCTCTAAAATTGTCTTTCTGAAAGTTATAAGAAGCAAAGTAAAAAAAATAATGAATTTATTTAAACAAGTGAAGACCAAGTCTTTAAAATATTTTCTTGGATTTTCAAATTCTATTTGAGTTTTGTCTCTTAGAATTAAAAATGTCGGGCAAAGCGAGACCAGCTTGCTAGTAAATAAATACTATTTAAAAGATAGAGGCAGCTTACTGGTAAGTGCTGCTATTTGAGCTATTTTTAGAACAGGCCAGCGGGCGACTCATCTGGTCCTTACGGTCGACCTGGTGCCCGCGGGCACCGCGTTGGTGACCCCTGGTCTAGTGTAACCTAATCTAATACATGATATGATTACTTCCTCCTATGTGCTCCCCCTTACAGTTCTTCCCGCTCCTACTGTGTCCTGTAGTACATATTTGTGTCTTCCTGTTGTACTCGTGTCTCAATGTACTTGTCACTCTTTTAAAAGATTTCCATTTAATTAATGATTTTGCCTCTGCCTTGCTGAGAGCTTTGTCTCTGTGCTGATACAGCGTTAGTGTCTGTACTGCCAGCTGATCTGCCAATTGACTGCCAGGGTAAGCCAGAATGCTAAATTGGTAAAAAAAAACAAAAAAAACCCACACAAAACCAGACTGCAAGTCATGACAATTTGGTGTAAGAATTCTAATGAAATTTTATTTAAAAACGGGTAAGAAAAGGTCCTTCTGGTTGATGGACTAATAACATATTTTAAAAATAAAATAAAAAAAATAAAAAAAATGTTTTTTATTTAATTTAATTTTTTAATCGATTATTGAAAATTATGAAGCGATTTGGAATCGGAATAAATAAGAATTGCAATTCCAATATGAATCTTTTTTTTGTTTTTTTCTGCACCCCTGTAGGATAATGTTAAAGGTTGCGTCCTCTTGCCTACCATTAATAATAGATAAGGACATCCATTGAATGTTTTGTTATTATTTTTTCACCATATTATTTTTTTCAAGTATCTCAAGGCCGATACCGATAACCAATATCTATTATTTTTGTTGCGTGTGCACACCTTTGTTCGCAGCTGACTTCGGGGGCAGCTTTTTCTCAGCAACGGGCGTCTCCGTAGGCTTTTAAAGCAGACATTTCAGGTTTGATGTGTTGGAGCGTGATGTCTCGTCCACGTCCCCAAGTAACAAACCGAAAATCTCTTCCTCTGAAACGGTGAAGAAGCCCCGCACGATCCAGGCGATGTTGTTTTAGTGAGGTAGGAGAAAAGGAGCGCTTGATTTGCTCACCCTAACCCAACCACACAATTGATTTTTGTCGATTCTAATTAATCAGATTTATCGGTGCGACGCCATCACTCCCCGTATCGGTCCGATATTTATCGTGCACCTTGGGTTTTATTTAAAATCACTGAAAACGCTGACTCGGCGTGTTGCTTTTGGAGACAGCTGATGAGATGATGCGCTCCTGGTACACGGGAATGCACCTTTTGTGTCTGGGCATGTTGGACGTGTCACTGCTGTCCTTCCAGCATTCTTCTCTTCCCGTTCCTCACGTGGTGCCGTTTGTTCCCATGGGAATTCTGGAGGATTGCGCTTGTGGAATTGAGTGCACCGTAATTAGACGTAGCGTAATTAGCTCCATCAGATGATTTATGTTGGCATCGCTGTCGGTTTGCTCGTAAGCGAGCAGGATTCACTCTGTGGCGAGAGGACGCATGCAGTATAAGGAGGCCCAGAATACCTTCATTATTAACGGAGGACAGTTGTCATTTTAACCGAAGCGTTAACATTCCCGCGCGACCCTGAACGCAACAGTCTGAGGCCAGCAGACACTTTCTCTCTCTAGAGTTCTACCATTATTTGATATAAACATTTATAAAAGTAAAAGGGTTTTGAGTGTGTCACAAATATTTGCACTATAGACGTTCCGATCTGATATCATCAGAAAAAAAACGATCGGTTGATATCATCTAAAAATGTCCGATACAAGCAGTCCTGAAACACGTTTACTTGGGGACAGCCACTTAACATCTCGATGTCCTCCAATAAGCACATAAGGTTGGTATTTTCTTATATTTTTAGTCAAGTCATTTACAAAAGGTAAACATGCCAGGCTATAGGCTACTAGGAGCTAGCAGCTACACAACAGCTAAGCACACAATAGCGCACAAGCTAGACCCATGTATGAAGTGTCAGTCTAAAACGGCACATCTGTAAATATAAACAGGTATCAAGTAACAATAGTTGCTTATTACTTACACACGCAAAGTCACCAAGGCAGAAGCCTACTATAAAGTATCCAGTAACAAACGTGTCCGCATCATTCAACGTATTACTCGTGGACAGCCAGATGTCCTCTAATAAGCACACAAGGTTGGTCTTTTCTTCTATTTTTAGTCAAGACATGCAAGGCTATAGGCTACTAGGAGCCAGCAGCTACACAACAGCTAAGCGCGCAAGCTAGACCCATGTAGGAAGTGTCAGTATAAAATGGCACTTTTGTCAATATAAACAAGTATCAAGTAACTATAGTTGCATATTACTTACACACGCAAAGTCTCCAAGGCAGAAGCGTACTAGAAAGTATCCAGTAACAAACGTGTCCGCATCATTCAACTTATTACTCGTGGACATCCAGATGTCCTCCAATAAGCACACAAGGTTGGTATTTTCTCTTATTTTTATTCAAGTCATTTACAAAAGGTAAACCTGCTAGGCTAAGGCTTACTAGGAGCTAGCAGCTACACAACAGCTAAGCACGCAATAGCGCACAAGCTAGACACATGTATGAAGTGTCAGTCTAAATTGGCCCATCTGTCAATATAAACAAGTATCAAGTAACTATAGTTGCATATTACTTACACACGCAAAGTCACCAAGGCAGAAGCCTACTATAAAGTATCCAGTAACAAACGTGTCCGCATTATTCAACGTATTACTCGTGGACAGCCAGATGTCCTCTAATAAGCACACAAGGTTGGTCTTTTCTTCTATTTTTAGTCAAGACATGCAAGGCTATAGGCTACTAGGAGCCAGCAGCTACACAACAGCTAAGCACGCAATAGCGCACAAGCTAGACCCTTGTATGAAGTGTCAGTCTAAAAACGGCACATCTGTCAATAAAACAAGTATCAAGTAACTATAGTTGCATATTACTTACACACGCAAAGTCACCAAGGCAGAAGCCTACTATAAAGTATCCAGGAACAAACATGTCCGCATCATTCAACTTATTACTCGTGGAAAGCCAGATGTCCTCTAATAAGCACACAAGGTTGGTCTTTTCTTCTATTTTTAGTGAAGACATGCAAGGCTATAGGCTACTAGGAGCTAGCAGCTACACAACAGCTAAGCACGCAATAGCGCACAAGCTAGACCCTTGTATGAAGTGTCAGTCTAAAAAGGCACATCTGTCAATATAAACAGGTATCAAGTAACTATAGTTGCATATTACTTCCACACGCAAAGTCTCCAAGGCAGAAGCGTACCAGAAAGTATTCAGTAACAAACGTGTCCGCATCATCCAAATTATTGTCTTAATTTAAAGCGGTCATATTCAGAATCAGAAATACTTTTTAATCCCCTCTGAGAAATTAGGATTTTCAGCACAATCCCATTCAAGAGCAGACATACATTACAGGGAGATAGAACAGGAACGCTGACGGGTCATCCAACTTCCTGCGCCCCTTAGAAAGGTGGGGAAAGTCTCCTGAGGAGGAGATCCAGACTGAGGCCAAGGAAAAAAAACTTCAATAGCCATAAGCACATATTAACATGTTACATAGAATCCACACGACTTGCAACCGAGGGGAGAGAGTGGGGGCTACGGTGGCAGGCTGCTGCTATCTAAAACGCTGCTCAGCCGTCCATCACCCCTGAGGGATTCGAGCGGTGGTGAAGGCGTGGGGTGGGGCCGGGGTGTGTGTGTGTGTGTGTGCACATGCCCATTGTCCAGGGTGTAGTGTTGTTGTGTCTATAGGCCTGGAGTCGCTCTGCAGGCGTTACGAGCAAAGTTTGACTCCCGGGTGTTGTTGAAGGAGGGAGGGAGGTCAGAGCGTCCATCACTGAGGTGTCCTCGGGGGATGTTTTCAGAACAGCCTTCTTCTGTTATGAGCAGCGTCAAGGCCATGCGAGGGAGTCGAACCGTAGATAAGGATTGTTGTTTTCCGAGCCAGCAGACATTTTGCTTGTCTGATCCAATCGTCCGTGCTGGCTCTCAAGATCAATATTTGCATTTCTGATTTTTTTGATATACATTTAAAACACTTCCTTGTGGTCTACATTAGGGATGTCCGATAATGGCTTTTTGCCGATATCCGATATTCCGATATTGTCCAACTCTTAATTACCGATACCGATATCAACAGATACCGATATATACAGTCGTGGAATTAACACATTATTAGGTCCTTTTTTTTTTTTATT
Source organism: Entelurus aequoreus (assembly GCF_033978785.1). Classification (NCBI taxonomy): domain Eukaryota; kingdom Metazoa; phylum Chordata; class Actinopteri; order Syngnathiformes; family Syngnathidae; genus Entelurus; species Entelurus aequoreus. Next base: position 20,553,114 of record NC_084741.1, on the reverse strand, counting down.
TAAAAATTAAATAAGATAAATAAATTAAAAACATTTTCTTGAATAAAAAAGAAAGTAAAACAATATAAAAACAGTTACATAGAAACTAGTAATGAATGAAAATGAATAAAATTAACTGTTAAAGGTTAGTACTATTAGTGGACCAGCAGCACACACAATCATGTGTGCTTACGGACTGTATCCCTTGCAGACTGTATTGATATATATTGATATATAATGTAGGAACCAGAATATTAATAACAGAAAGAAACAACCCTTTTGTGTGAATGAGTGTAGATGGGGAAGGGAGGTTTTTTGGGTCGGTGCACTAATTGTAAGTGTATCTTGTGTTTTTTATGTTGATTTAATTAAAAAAAAAACCAAATAAAAACGATACCGATAATAAAAAAAACAATACCGATAATTTCCGATATTACATTTTAAAGCATTTATCGGCCGATGGTGCGGGGACCGGTACCGGTCCGTGAAGTATTTGCTACCGGGCCGGAGAGAAACATTAAATAATTTATAAAGGACTGCATTTTCTCCGACTTAACTTTGGCCTGTCCCACTAAACCAGGGGTGTCAAACTTGTTTTCATTGAGGGCCACACTGAATTCATGGCTGCCAATAAAGGGCCGCTTGTAACAGTAAATAATTAATGAATTTGCCAATTAATTTAATTATTTTAAATTTTTTTACATAAAGTAAAAAAAAAAAAATCTGTGGATTTGACCACTGTTTTTTTACAGAAAAAAAATAGCAGCTTAGTTGCCAGACTTTTACTGTAAAATATGTTTTTTTATTATTATTTTGAGAACATGTTACTGTAATTAGAAATACAGTACCGCTGTTTAATTTTATTTTGGCAACTCAGCTGCCAGTTTTTTAACATAATAAAATGCGGTACCATAAAATCCTCAACCGCGTATTTAAAAAAAAAACGAAAACTAGTAGCTCAGTTGACAGAATTTTACTGTAAAAAAACAAACATTGTTGTTTTTCTTTCAACTTACAGTAATATGCTGTAAAAAAAAAAAAAAAGCTAAATTGTACAGTAAAATCTATTGGTCATTTTTATAGTGTACAATTTGATGGATAACTTGCTTCGAAACCATAAGTTCAGCAGATATGCAAGTATTTATTTGGATTTTGACCAACAAACTTATAATATAATATTTGTTGCAATATTGGAAACTATTTTTTTCCTTGTCAAACTAGAAAAAAAACCTAACAGAAAAAAGAAAGTAAAGAAAGAAAATATAAGGTATTTTATTGACACATATAAAATGACGTGGAGTGCCAGATCTGGCCCTCGGGCCTTGAGTTTGATACCTGTGCACTAGACACACCAATGAGCTTGTTTATAGATGTACAATAAAAAAAACTCCTCATAGGAAGTTCCATCCATCCATCCATTTTCTATCACTTGTCCCTTTCGAGGCCATTTGTTATAACTTTGTGACATGCACATTAAAGGCCTACTGAAATTAATTTTTTTAATTTAAACGGAGATAGCAGATCCATTCTATGTGTCATACTTGATCATTTCGCGATATTGCCATATTTTTGCTGAAAGGATTTAGTAGAGAACATCGACGATAAAGTTCGCAACTTTTGGTCGCTGATAAAAAAAGCCTTGCCTGTACCGGAAGTAGCGTGACGTCGCAGGTTGAAAGGCTCCTCACATTTCCCCATTGTTTACAACAGCAGCGAGAGCGATTCGGACCGAGAAAGTGACGATTACCCCATTAATTTGAGCCAGGATGAAAGATTTGTGGATGAGGAACGTGAGAGTGAAGGACTAGAGTGCAGTGCAGGATGCATCTTTTTTCGCTCTGACCGTAACTTAGGTACAATCTGGCTCATTGGATTCCACACTTTCTCCTTTTTTCTATTGTGGATCACGGATTTGTATTTTAAACCACCTCGGATACTACTGTATATCCTCTTGAAAATGAGAGTCGAGAACGCGAAATTGACATCCACAGTGACTTTTATCTCCACGACAATACATCGGCGAAGCACTTTAGCTACGGAGCTAACGTGATAGCATCGTGCTTAACTGCAGATAGAAACAAAAGAAATAAACCCCTGACTGGAAGGATAGACAGAAAATCAACAATACTATTAAACCATGGACCTGTAACTACACGGTTAATGCTTTCCAGCCTGGCGAAGCTTAACAATGCTGTTGCTAACGACGCCATTGAAGTTAACTTAGCTACGGAACCTCACAGAGCTATGCTAAAAACATTAGCTATCCACCTACGCCAGCCAGCCCTCATCTGCTCATCAACACCCGTGCTCACCTGCGTTCCAGCAATCGACGGCGCGACGAAGGACTTCACCCGATCATCAATGCGGTCGGCGGCTAGCGTCGGATAGCGCGTCTGCTATCCAAGTCAAAGTCCTCCTGGTTGTGTTGCTGCAGCCAGCCGCTAATACACCGATCCCACCTACAGCTTTCTTCTTTGCAGTCTTCATTGTTCATTAAACAAATTGCAAAAGATTCACCAACACAGATGTCCAGAATACTATGGAATTTTGCGATGAAAACCAAGCTTTTTGTATTGGATACAATGTGTCCGAATACTTCCGTTTCAACGATTGACGTCACGCGCATAAGTCATCATACATAGACTTTTTCAACCGGAAGTTTCGCGGGAAATTTAAAATTGCACTTTATAAGTTAACCCGGCCGTATTGGCATGTGTTGCAATGTTAAGATTTCATCATTGATATATAAACTATCAGACTGCGTGGTCGGTAGTAGTGGCTTTCAGTAGGCCTTTAATGAACATATCAATATAAATGTGACAGATTTAGCATTTAATTGCAAAGAAACAAGCCCAGGGCTCCCACTAATTCAGCGTTATAGTGAGTTGTATTTTTCACAAGTGGGAAGCCGCTCCCTGAAAATAATGCCTACATTAAACCGCTCCGTGGTGCAAAAAAGGTTGGGGACCCCTGGTCTACATCACATGTAACGGTGGTTCTTTGGTCTAAATCATGGGTGTCCAAACTTTTTCCACTGAGGGCCGCACACGGAAAAAATGTAAGCATGCGGGGGCCATTTTGATATTTTTCATTTTCAAACCTTGACAAAATATATGGATTTTTTTTTTTTTTATCCTTTAGGGCTCCCGGGGACTACAAAGGGTCTCAGTCATTAAACTGTTATAAATAAGTCAATGTATTATTTTTTATTTAACGCTTACAGTAAATCTCTTGAGGTTGATATAAAGTAAAAAAAAAAAAAAGGTTTTCTGTTAAAGACAACTGTTTTTTATAGTAAAACTGAAATATGCAGTATTTAGTAATTAGAGCCTTAAAAGATCAATAATGCAGGACACCATTGATTTTAAGTCTTTAATATTTTTTAGTAATCACAGTGAAAAGTTAAATCAAATCCTACTAAATATATTTGGGATCCAAAAGGTCCCCCACTCATAAAGTGATACATTTTTATTAGTTTTTTTTTAACTTTTAACACTTAAATTACGAGATCAACTTCAGATATATCTGTCGATTTTACGTTTGAACTATTATTTTGTTTGTTTTATGCTCTTTTGTCCAATAAAACTTTGATGTTTTTATATGGCAACCTCACAATATATGCAATGTTTTTTCCACATAAAACATTTTAAAGTGATATTTTTTAAGTAATAATTCATTATAACATAGATTTTTATTCTTTTTTTTTTTTTTTTAGCAATGGCAAAAAAAATAAAAATAAACAAAGACAAAAGAAAAAAAACAGCCTGCATGGCAGCTTTGTGTCAACATTGCAACTTTTTCTTGTTAGATTTCACCTCTTTCCACTTTTTTTAAAATGTTTTTTAAATTTTTGCAATATTATCAATTTTGCAATTTTTGCAGAATGTGTGGCGGGCCGGTAAACAATTAGCTGCGGGCCGCAAATGGCCCCCGGGCCGCACTTTGGACACCCCTGGTCTAAATGTTGCGTGGATTGCGTTTTACAGACCGTCTACGTGCCTCCACTTCAACAGCGTCTTCTCCCCGCCACTTTTGTTGTAGTTTTTAGCGCTTCTGTGGCATAGTCCACTGAAAGATCGAGTTTGAACTATACGCTACTTTGTATTAGAAATGGCAACGGCGGAGGATGCATGTGCATGTACGAGCCAGTCTGCCCCACAACAAGAGGATAGAGAAATAGAAGGAACTTAATGACTACAAAGTCGGACTACAACGGCGGACTCGCGCAAAGCACTTTGGGTAAAACTTTCATATATGGATATCTCGTTTGTTGGAAGTATGAAGGAAAGCAAGATTGTCTTATAAATATCTCCGTCATGCCTCCATGGTTTGGTTTTAAATTGCAGATGCTTTTTTTCTCTTTCTATCCCCTCCTGCTCCGGCCCGGCTGCACCAAATGATAATATAAAAACATTTAATAAAGTCAAAATACAAATAAGGCAACAAGAGAAGTATCCTACACTTCTCTTTTGTAAAGTAAATCTGAACAGCCGATATGGGCATCTACATCAACTATATGATTTGCCTGAGAAGCTGGGCAGGACAAAAATAAAAATAAAAATTAAAAAAAATTTAAAAAATTGCAGATCCCAAATACACGTGAATACCGGGTGTTGTCAAAACACACATTAGGCTGTCATGGGGTTAGCACTTTGCATGCCTACCATTGTTCTCTGAGGAATTCACTTGATCAAACCTGTTTCTAACATTCCACTACGGTTGTCCCTATGACTGTGAATCTTTGGGTGTCCCATGATTCGATTCAATATCGATACTTGGGGTCACGATTCGATTCAAAATCGATTTTTTTTTCAATTCAACGCGATTCTCGATTCAAAAACGATATTTTCCTGATTCAAAAGGATTCTCTAGTCATTCAATACATAGGATTTCATCAGGATCTACCCCAGTCTGCTGACATGCAAGCAGAGTAGTAGATTTTTGTAAAAAGCTTTTATAATTGTAAAGGACAATGTTTTATCAACTAATTGCAATAATGTAAATTTGTTTTAAGTATTAAATGAACCAAAAATATGACTTATTTTATCTTTGTGAAAATATTGGGCACAGTGTGTTGTCAAGCTTATGATATGCGATGCAAGTGTAAGCCGCTGTGACACTATTATTTTTATAAATGTCTAATGATAATGTCAATGAGGGATTTTTAATCGCTGCTATGTTGAAATTGTAACTAATATTGATACTGTTGTTGATAATATTCATTTTTGTTTCACTACTTTTGTTTGTTCTGTGTCGTGTTTGTGTCTCCTCTCAATTGCTCTGTTTATTGCAGTTCTGAGTGTTGCTGGGTCGGGTTTGGTTTTGGAATCGGATTGCATTGTTATGGTATTGCTGTGTATTGCTTTGTTGGATTGATTAATTAAAAAAATAAATTAAATTAAATAAAAAAAAATTAAAATAAAAAAAAAATCGATTTTTTTTAAAAATGAGAATCGATTCTGAATCGCACAACGTGAGAATCGCGATTTGAATTCGAATCGATTTTTTCCCACACCCCTAATTGTCCCCATACCAATATTTTGGTACCGGTACCAAAATGTATTTTGATACTTTTCGATACTTTTCTAATTAAAGGGGACCACAAAAAAATTACGTTATTGGCCTTATTTTAACAAAAAATCTTATTGTACATTAAAGACCTACTGAAATGAAATGTTCTTATTTAAACGGGGATAGCAGATCCATTCTATGTGTCATACTTGATCATTTCGCGATATAGCCATATTTTTGCTGAAAGGATTTAGTAGAGAACATCAACGATAAAGTTCGCAACTTTTGGTCGCTGATAAAAAAAAAGCCTTGCCTGTACCGGAAGTAGCGTGACGTCACAGGTTGAAAGGCTCCTCACATTTCCCCATTGTTTACACCAGCAGCGAGAGCGATTCGGACCGAGAAAGCGACGATTACCCCATTCATTTGAGCGAGGATGAAAGATTTGAGGATGAAGAACGTGAGAGTGAAGGACTAGAGTGCAGTGCAGGACGTATCTTTTTTCACTCTGACCGTAACTTAGGTACGAGCTGGCTCATTGGATTCCACACTCTCTCCTTTTTCTATTGTGGATCACGGATTTGTATTTTAAACCACCTGGGATACTATATCCTCTTGAAAACGAGAGTCGAGAACGCGAAATGGACAATCACAGTGACTTTTATCTCCACGACAATACATCGGCGAAGCACATTAGCTACGGAGCTAACATGATAGCATCGGGCTTAAATGTAGATAGAAACAAAAGAAATAAGCCCCTGACTGGAAGGATAGACAGACGATCAACAATACTACTATCAGGAGACAACGAACCAAACACTGGACCTGTAACTACACGGTTAATGCTGTGCCGCCTGTCGAAGCCTAGCAATGCTGTTCCTAACGACGCCATTGAAGCTAACTTAGCTACGGGACCTCGTCAGAGCTATGATAAAAACATTAGCACTCCACCTACGCCAGCCCTCATCTACTCATCAACACCCGTGCTCACCTGCGTTCCAGCGATCGACGGCGCGACGAAAGACTTCACCCGATCATCGATACGGTCGGCGGCTAGCGTCGGATAGCGTGGCTGCTATCCAAGTCAAAGTCCTCCTGGTTGTGTTGCTGCAGCCAGACGCTAATACACCGATCCCACCTACAACTTTCTTCTTTGCAGTCTTCATTGTTCATTAGACAAATTGCAAAAGATTCACCAACACAGATGTCCAGAATACTGTGGAATTATGTGGTGAAAACAGACGACTTAAGCTGGCCACCGTGCTATTCCAAAATGTCTGCTTCAACCCGTGACGTCACGCGCAAACGTCATCATACCGAGACGTTTTCAGACGGATATTTCGCGGGAAATTTAAAATTGCACTTTATAAGTTAACCCGGCCGTAATGGCATGTGTTGCAATGTTAAGATTTCATCATTGATATAAAAACTATAAGACTGCGTGGTCGGTAGTAGTGGCTTTCAGTAGGCCTTTAAAATGTAATCACTTATTCTTCTGTTGATTGATACTTTACATTAGTCTTAGACGATACCACAAATGTGGGTATCGATCCGATACTAAGTAGTTACAGGATCATACATTGGTCATATATCAAAGTCCTCATGTGTCTAGGGACATATTTCCTGAGTTTCTCA
>NC_084741.1:20473489-20535989 GCF_033978785.1 Entelurus aequoreus | reverse complement strand
CGAAAGGCTGATACACATGATGTGTTGGATCCACTGTGGACTGGACTTTCACAATGTTATGTCAGACCCACTCGACATCCGTTGCTTTCGGTCTCCCCTAGAGGGGGGGGTTACCCACATATGCGGTCCTCTCCAAGGTTTCTCATAGTCATTCACCGACGTCCCACTGGGGTGAGTTTTTCCTTGCCCGTATGTGGGCTCTGTACCGAGGATGTCGTTGTGGCTTGTACAGCCCTTTGAGACACTTGTGATTTAGGGCTATATAAATAAACATTGATGATTGATTGTTCAAAATGCCAAGTATCAGCGTCGAATAATTTGTTGATATCTAGCAGTTTTATAAAAGGCTGATACTAATATACTACACAATGCCAAATATCAGCGCCAATAATGGGTCGATCTCGAGTTTTAGAAAAGGCAGATACACGTCAAAATACTAAATAACAATGATAATGGGTCGATCTCTAGTAGTTTTATGAAAGGCTGATACACATCAAAATGTTCAGTATCAACATCGATAATCGGTCGAATTTTAGTACTTTTATAAAGGCTCATACAGATATTTATCATAATGCCAAATATCAGCGCCAATAATGGGTCGATCTCTATTTTTATTTAAGGCTGATACGATACAAGTTAAAATGCTAAATAACACAGGTAATGGGTCAATATCTAGTAGTTTTATGAAAGGCTGATACACATCAAAATGCCAAGTATCAGTTTTTTAAAAGGCTGATACTGATATATAACAAAATGCCAAATATCAGCGCCGATAATGGGTCGATCTCTAGTTTTAGAAAAGGCAGATACACATCAAAATGCTAAATAACACTAAAAATGGGTAGTTCTCTTGTAGTTTTATGAAAGGCTGATACACATCAAAGTTCTCAGTATCAACATTGATAATCGGTCGATTTTTAGTACTTTTATGAAAGGCTGATACACATCAAAATGCCAAGTATCAGCGTCGATTGTGAGTAGTTTTATAAAAGGCTGATACTGATATGTATCAAAATGCCAAATATCAGCGCCGATAATGGGTCGATCTTTTGCTAGTTTTAGAAAAGGCCGATACGATACACGTCAAAATGCTAAATAAAACCGGTAATGGGTCGATCTCTAGTAGTTTTACGAAAGGCTGATACACATCAGAATGCCAAGTATCAGCGTCGATTGTTAGTAGTTTTTTAAAAGACTGATACTGATATTCATCAAAATGTCAAATGTCAGCACCAATAATGGGTCGATCTCTAGTTTTAGAAAAGGCAGATACACATCAAAATGCTAAATAACACTGATAATGGGTAGTTCTCTTGTAGTTTTATGAAAGGCTGATACACATCAAAGTTCTCAGTATCAACATTGATAATCGGTCGATTTTTAGTACTTTTATGAAAGGCTGATACACATCAAAATGCCAAGTATCAGCGTCGATTGTGAGTAGTTTTATAAAAGGCTGATACTGATATGTATCAAAATGCCAAATATCAGCGCCGATAATGGGTCGATCTTTTGCTAGTTTTAGAAAAGGCCGATACGATACACGTCAAAATGCTAAATAAAACCGGTAATGGGTCGATCTCTAGTAGTTTTACGAAAGGCTGATACACATCAGAATGCCAAGTATCAGCGTCGATTGTTAGTAGTTTTTTAAAAGACTGATACTGATATTCATCAAAATGTCAAATGTCAGCGCCAATAATGGGTCGATCTCTAGTTTTAGAAAAGGCAGATACACATCAAAATGCTAAATAACACTGATAATGGGTAGTTCTCTTGTAGTTTTATGAAAGGCTGATACACATCAAAGTTCTCAGTATCAACATTGATAATCGGTCGATTTTTAGTACTTTTATGAAAGGCTGATACACATCAAAATGCCAAGTATCAGCGTCGATTGTGAGTAGTTTTATAAAAGGCTGATACTGATATGTATCAAAATGCCAAATATCAGCGCCGATAATGGGTCGATCTTTTGTAGTTTTAGAAAAGGCCGATACGATACACGTCAAAATGCTAAATAAAGCCGGTAATGGGTCGATCTCTAGTAGTTTTACGAAAGGCTGATACACATCAGAATGCCAAGTATCAGCGTCGACTGTTAGTAGTTTTGTAAAAGACTGATACTGATATTCATCAAAATGCTAAATAACATTGATAATGGGTCGATTTCTAGTAGTTTTATGAACGGCTGATACAAATCAAAATGCCAAGTATCAGCATCGATTGTTAGTTTTTTAAAAAGCTGATACTGATATATATCAAAATGCCAAATATCAGCGCCGATAATGGGTCGATCTCTAGGTTTATATTAGGCCAATACACGTCAAAATGATAAATAACACCGGTAATGGGTCGATCTCTAGTAGTTTTATAAAAGGCAGATACGATACACTTCAAAATGCTAAATAACACCGATAATGGGTCAATCTCTGGTAGTTTTACGAAAGGCTGATACACATCAAAATGCCAAGTATCAGCGTCGATAATTGGTCGATTGTTAGGAGTTTTTTAAAAGGCTGATACTGATATATATCAAAAGGCCAAATATCAGCGCCGATAATGGGTTGATCTCTAGGTTTATATTAGGCCAATAAAGGTGAAAATGCTAAATAGCACCGATAATGGGTCGATATCTAGTAGTTTTATAAAAAGCAGATACGATACACTACAACATGCTAAATAACACCCGGAATTTGTCAATCTCTAGTAGTTTTACGAAAGTCTGATACACATCAAAATGCCAATTATCAGCGTTGATAATCATTCGATTGTTAGTAGTTTTATAAAGGCTTATACTGATATTCATCAAAATGTCATATCAGCGCCAATAATGGGTTGATCTCTAGTATTAGAAAATGCAGATACACATCAAAATGCTAAATAACACTGATAACGGGTCGTAGTTTTATGAAAGGCTGATACATATCAAAGTTCTCAGTATCAACATTGATAATCGGTCGATTTTTAGTACTTTTATGAAAGGCTGATACACATCAAAATGCCAAGTATCAGCGTCGATTGTTAGTTTTTTAAAAGGCTGATACTGATATGTATCAAAATGCCAAATATCAGCGCCGATAATGGGTCGATCTCTAGTTTTATAAAGGCCAATATACGTCAAAATGCTAAATAACACAGATAATGGGTCGATCTCTAGTAGTTTTATAAAAGGCCGATACGATACATGTCAAAATGCTAAATAACAATGATAATGGGTCGATCTCTAGTAGTTTTACAAAAGGCTGATACACATCAAAATGCCAAGTATCAGCGTCGATAATGGGTCGATATGTAGTAGTTTTATAAAAGGTTGATACTAATATACATCAAAATGCCAAATATCAGTGCCAATAATGGGTCGATCTCGAGATTTATAGAAGGCCAGTACATGTAAAAATGCTAAATAACACAGATAATGGGTCGATCTCTAGTAGTTTTAGAAAAGGCCGAAACGATACACGTCAAAATGCTAAATAACGCCGGTAATGGGTCAATCTCTAGTAGTTTTACAAAAGGCTGATACACATCAAAATGCCAAGTATCAGTGTCGATTGTTAGTAGTTTTATAAAAGACTGATACTGATATTCATCAAAATGTCAAATATCAGCGCCAATAATGGGTCGATCTTTAGTTTTAGAAAAGGCAGATACACATCACAATGCTAAATAACACCGATAATGGGTCGATCTCTAGTAGTTTTATAAAAGGCAGATACGATACACGTCAAAATGTTAAATAACACCGGTAATGGGTCGATCTAGTAGTTTTACGAAAGGCTGATACACATCAAAATGCCAAGTACCAGCGTCGATAATCAGTCGATTGTTAGTAGTTTTATAAAAGACTGATACTGATATTCATCAAAATGTCAAATATCAGCACCAATAATGGGTCAATCTCTAGTTTTAGAAAAGGCAGATACTTGTCAAAATGCTAAATAACACCGATAATGGGTCAATCTCTAGTAGTTTTACAAAAGGCTGATACACATCAAAATGCCAAGTATCAGTGTCAATTGTTAGTAGTTTTATAAAAGACTGATACTGATATTCATCAAAATGTCAAATATCAGCGCCAATAATGGGTCGATCTTTGGTTTTAGAAAAGGCAGATACATATCACAATGCTAAATAACACCGATAATGGGTCGATCTCTAGTAGTTTTATAAAAGGCAGATACGATACACGTCAAAATGTTAAATAACACCGGTAATGGGTCGATCTAGTAGTTTTACGAAAGGCTGATACACATCAAAATGCCAATATACTGATATTCATCAAAATGTCAAATATCAGCGCCAATAATGGGTCGATCTCTAGTTTTAGAAAAGGCAGATACTTGTCAAAATGCTAAATAACACCGATAATGGGTCAATCTCTAGTAGTTTTACAAAAGGCTAATACACATCAAAATGCCAAGTATCAGCGTCGATAATCGTTCGATTGTTAGTAGTTTTTTAAAAGGCTGATACTGATATACAGTACATCAAAATGCCAAATATCAGTGCCAATAATGGGTCGATCTCTAGTTTTATAAAAGGCCGATACATGTCAAAATGCTAAATAACACAGATAATGGGTCGATCTGTAGTCATTTTATAAAAGGCCGAAACGATACACGTCAAAATACTAAATATCAGCGCTGCCAATCAGTGCATTGCATGATATTGCGTAGATATCACATGTTGTGCATGTTCAGTTCCAAGTAAAAGGTGCTGACTCCACAACAAGCAATTAGCTTCTAGTACGCGTGTGCAAGTTAGTGTTCCAGTCGCATGTTTCAAAGTGAGCTCGGTGCGATGACGGAGTGCCCGAGCAAAAGTGTGGTGGAAAGTGGTTAATGGTAACAAACGGGTTACATTGAAAGAGTTGTGTTTGCGAGACCACTGGAGTGGGATTTACCCCGTGGGAACCGTGGGTGCCAACTCTTCATGTGGAACAGATGTTTGGAGCAGAACTCTGCAAATGTCGGGAGTAAACAAAGCACACATAGGCAATAAAAAGCACTTCATGTCAGGACATGTTTGTTTTAACTCTAAAGTGTCAACGCGGTGCAGAAGATCCTCACTTCAAATAAAAGCTTCTTTGTAATTAACGCTGGCTTTAATGTTGGTCAGCAAGCATGAAAACAGAATAAAACAAGTGCAATGTCAAGTATAGAAAAGTGACGTCTGCGCTGTCGCGTACAAATGCTGTAACCGTGTATGTCGCCCCCTGCAGGGAACACCTGTCACAACGGCCTCATGCCCGCCATGGCCCGGCCCGCCATGCCGTCTGTTCACAGCGCTCTTGGCATGAAGCCTTTTCTTCCTTTTCCCATGGACAACGTCTCAGCGGCCGTCAGACTTTTCCCAACATTCAACGCGGTGAGTCGCACTTTGTTGTTTGGACATTTTTTTTGTTTGGACCTTCGATGGTGGGCCTGCTGTCTCGGCAACGTTCGTTTCCCTGACAATAACATGCACTCAGGGTTGATGGTTTTTAAAACAAGCATGTTAAGTTCAAAGATCTTTAATTGTGTCCGATGTTTACAGAAGCCAGTTTACAAATGTACTTTTTTTGGGGCGTTGGGTTTTTCACAGAAGCTAAATTGTGTTATGTGTTTTGGAAAACACGTACGTTAAGTTCATAGATCTTTAATTGTGACCAATGTTTACAGAAACAGGTATGCTAGCTTTATCAGAAGCTCAAAATTGTATTTTCTTATTGAAAACATACGTTAGGTTTGTTGCAGAAGCTAAATGGTGTTTTGGAAAACACGTACGTTAAGTTCATAGATCTTTAATTGTGTCCGATGTTTACGGAAACACAAATGCTAACTTTATCCAAAGCTCACAACTTTCTTTTTTTGGGAAAACACTTACATTGGGTTTGTCACAGAGGCTAAATTGTGCTATTTGTTTTCGAAAACATGTACGTTAAGTTCATACATGGATCTTTAGTTGTGTCCGATGTTTTCCGATGTTTACAGAAACAGGTATGCTAGCTTTATCGAAAGCTCAATTTTTTATTTTTTTTATTGAAAACATATACCGGTACGTTAGGTTTGTCACAGAAGCTAAATTGTGTTTTGGAAAACACGTATGTTAAGTTCATACATCTTTAATTGTGTCCGATGTTTACGGAAACACAATTGCTAACTTTATCCAAAGCTCAAAATTTTCTTTTTTTGGGAAAACACTTACATTGGGTTTGTCACAGAGGCTAAATTGTGTTATTTGTTTTCGAACACATGTACGTTAAGTTCATACATGGATCTTTAGTTGTGTCCGATGTTTACAGAAACAGGTATGCTAGCTTTATCGAAAGCTCAATTTTGTATTTATTTTATTGAAAACTTATACCGGTACGTTAGGTTTGTCGCAGAAGCTAAATTGTGTTTTGGAAAACACGTACGTTAAGTTCATAGATCTTTAGTTGTGTCCGATGTTTACAGAAACACGAATGCTAGCTTTATCCAAGCTCAAAATGTTTTTTTTTTGGGAAAACATACTCGTTACGTTTGTCACAGAGGCTAAATTGTGTTATTTGTTTTCGAAAACATGTACGTTAAGTTCATACATGGATCTTTAGTTGTGTCCGATGTTTACAGAAACAGGTATGCTAGCTTTATCGAAAGCTCAATTTTTTATTTTTTTTATTGAAAACATATACCGGTACGTTAGGTTTGTCGCAGAAGCTAAATGGTGTTTTGGAAAACACGTATGTTAAGTTCATAGATCTTTAATTGTGTCCGATGTTTACGGAAACACAATTGCTAACTTTATCCAAAGCTCAAAATGTTTCTTTTTTTGGGAAAACACTTACATTGGGTTTGTCACAGAGGCTAAATTGTGTTATTTGTTTTCGAAAACATGTACGTTAAGTTCATACATGGATCTTTAGTTGTGTCCGATGTTTTCCGATGTTTACAGAAACAGGTATGCTAGCTTTATCGAAAGCTAAATTTTTAATTTTTTTATTGAAAACATATACCGGTACGTTAGGTTTGTCACAGAAGCTAAATGGTGTTTTGGAAAACACATATGTTAAGTTCATAGATCTTTAATTGTGTCCGATGTTTACGGAAACACAATTGCTAACTTTATCCAAAGCTCAAAATTTTATTTTTTTGGGAAAACACTTACATTGAGTTTGTCACAGAGGCTAAATTGTGTTATTTGTTTTCGAACACATGTACGTTAAGTTCATACATGGATCTTTAGTGGTGTCCGATGTTTACAGAAACAGGTATGCTAGCTTTATCGAAAGCTCAATTTTGTATTTCTTTTATTGAAAACGTATACCGGTACGTTAGGTTTGTCGCAGAAGCTAAATTGTGTTTTGTAAAACACGTACGTTAAGTTCATAGATCTTTAGTTGTGTCCGATGTTTACAGAAACACGAATGCTAGCTTTATCCAAGCTCAAAATGTTATTTTTTTTGGGAAAACATACTCGTTACGTTTGTCACAGAGGCTAAATTGTGTTATTTGTTTTCGAAAACATGTACGTTAAGTTCATACATGGATCTTTAGTTGTGTCCGATGTTTACAGAAACAGGTATGCTAGCTTTATCGAAAGCTCAATTTTTTATTTTTTTTATTGAAAACATATACCGGTACGTTAGGTTTGTCGCAGAAGCTAAATTGTGTTTTGGAAAACACGTATGTTAAGTTCATAGATCTTTAATTGTGTCCGATGTTTACGGAAACACAATTGCTAACTTTATCCAAAGCTCAAAATTTTTCTTTTTTTGGGAAAACACTTACATTGGGTTTGTCACAGAGGCTAAATTGTGTTATTTGTTTTCGAAAACATGTATGTTAAGTTCATACATGGATCTTTAGTTGTGTCCGATGTTTTCCGATGTTTACAGAAACAGGTATGCTAGCTTTATCGAAAGCTCAATTTTGTATTTATTTTATTGAAAACTTATACCGGTACGTTAGGTTTGTCGCAGAAGCTAAATTGTGTTTTGGAAAACACGTACGTTAAGTTCATAGATCTTTAGTTGTGTCCGATGTTTACAGAAACACGAATGCTAGCTTTATCCAAGCTCAAAATGTTATTTTTTTGGGAAAACATACTCGTTAGGTTTGTCACAAAGGCTAAATTGTGTTATTTGTTTTCGAAAACATGTACTTTAAGTTCATACATGGATCTTTAGTTGTGTCCGATGTTTTCCGATGTTTACAGAAACAGGTATGCTAGCTTTATCGAAAGCTCAATTTTTTATTTTTTTCATTGAAAACATATACCGGTACGTTAGGTTTGTCGCAGAAGCTAAATTGTGTTTTTTGGAAAACATGTACGTTAAGTTCATAGATCTTTAGTTGTATCCGATGTTTACAGAAACAGGCATGCTAGCTTTATCAGAAGCTCAAAATGGTATTTTCTTATTGAAAACATACGTTAGGTTTGTCGCAGAAGCTAAATTGTGTTTTGGAAAACCTGTACGTTAAGTTCATAGATCTTTAATTGTGTCCGATGTTTACAGAAACACAAATGCTAGCTTTATCCAAAGCTCAATGTTATTTTTTTGGGAAAACATATTCGTTAGGTTTGTCACAGAAGCTAAATTGTGTTAATTGTTTTGAAAAACTTGTACTTTAAGTTCATAGATCTTTAGTTGTGTCCGATGTTTACAGAAACAGGCATGCCAGCTTTATCAGAAACTCAAAATTATATTTTTTTTATTGAAAACATATACCGGTACGTTAGGTTTGTCGCAGAAGCTAAATTGTGTTTTGGAAAACCCGTACGTTAAGTTCATAGATCTTTAGTTGTGTCCGATGTTTACAGAAACACAAATGCTAGCTTTATCCAAAGCTCAAAATGTTATTTTTTTGGGAAAACCTATTTGTTAGGTTTGTCACAGAAGCTAAATTGTGTAAATTGTTTTGGGAAACATGTACGTTAAGTTCATAGATCTTTAGTTGTGTCCGATGTTTACAGAAACATGTATGCTAGCTTTATCCGAAGCTCAAAATTTTCCTTTTTTGGTGGAAATCACGCCAATAGGTTTGTCACAGAAGCTAAATTGTGTTAATTGTTTTAGAAAACACGTACGTTAGGTTCATGGATCTTTATCCTAAGTTTACAGAAACACGTATGCTAGCTTTATCTAAGCCTGTGAATTATCTTTGATGTTTTTGAAAACACACTTTTCATTTTGTCCGATGTTTGCAGAACTACCTATGCTAGCTTTACTAAAGGCTCTGATTTATCGCTGATGTGGGTACATGTTAGCTTTTCACAGAAGCTGAACTGTTAGGTTTTCCTGAGAAAATTGCGTTTGATATTTTGGAGACCCTAAAGTTCTCAGATTTGTTTGGGTCCGATTTTAAAAGAAACGAAATTGAAAGCTCAAAATATTATTTATTTGGGAAAACACGTACGTTAGGCTTAATTGTGTTCATTGTTTAGGTCAACACGTACGTTAAGTTCATCGATCTTTAACTGTGTCCGATGTTTACAGACACACGTATGCTAGCTTTATCTAAGCCTGTGAATTGTCTTTGATGTTTTCGAAAACACATGCGTTTAGTTCGTAGACTTTCATTTTTGTCCGATGTTTACAGAACTATCAATGCTACCTTTTGAATGATCTCTAAACACAGTTACGTTAGCTTGTCACTGAAACTAAATTGTTGAAAAAATGTACGTTAAATTACGTTTTTCACATAAAATTGTGTTCCATATTTTAAGTTCGCAGATTTTTTTTTTCCCGATGTTAACAGAAACATCTATGCTAGCTTTATCGAAAGCCCTAATTTTGGATTTGTCTTTGTTTTGGTGGGGAACTTTGATTGATTGATTGATTGATTGATTGATTGATTGATTGATTGATTGAGACTTTGATTAGTAGATTGCACAGTACAGTACATATTCCGTACAATTGACCACTAAATACGTTTTTCAACTTGTTTAAGTCGGGGTCCACGTTAATCAATTCTTGTACGTTAGGTTTTTCACAGAATGTTAATTGCTTTGGGAAACACATGCGTTAAGTTCCCAGACTAGGGGTGTCGAACTCATGTTAACTAAGGGCCACATTAAATGACGTGGCGGGCCAGATCTGGCCCCCGGGCTTTAAGGTTCACACCTTTGTCGTAGACCTCCAACTAAGTCCAATGTTTACACAAACATATACGTTAGCTCTTTGGAAGGCTCTGAATCTTTGATGTTTTCGAAAACACGTGAGTCATTTTTTTCTCGGAAGCTGATGTCCAGGAAAACGCGGGTGTAACCCGGGAAGGAAGTGTTCAAACCTGGGTCGAGCGAGCGCTAGACATCGAGCTAAAAAGCTGAATTGTCGACTGAAAGTTGATAGTCTGGTTGCGATTCAAAATGATTTTGTATATAAAACACGTACACTACGTTAAATTTGTCGAACATGTAGTTGTCTAGGATGTTTACCATCTTTGGAAATCCTCCCTTTAATGCAGTCATTATCAAACTGTGGTTTGCCGGCTCCATCTAGTGGTACGCCAAAGAGTCACTTAAATATTCAAACACAGTGTTACTGTTCAAAGTGTGTGTAATATTGCAGTGGCTTGCCTTGCTTTTTTTTATAGAATACTTATGCCTACTACGCTACTATAATTCTAACGTTGGTCATCATGTTTTTTGAGTTGGTACTTGGTGAAAAGAGTATTGGGAACCACTGTTACACAGAATAGTCACTATGGCAACAACACACTGCAACGCTGTTTGGCAGTAAAGCTTCTCGAACTGGACATTTTTATTATTATTATTATTTTATTTTAGACGCAGGGAGAAGGTTTTTGGTGTGCTATAAGAAATATAAGTCGTAAAAATAACCCCTCAGAGGAAAGATGGCTTCCAGCGTCGTTAAGTTTGCTGGGTGAATATTTCCTTGGGAAAAGGAAAAAAAAAATATCGTAAAACGCTCAAAAGAGAAAAAGACAAGTGGTGAATTTCAGTGGTAAATGACACATTCTCAAGATGTGTGTGAGAAAAGGGGTTTTGCGTTTTGTAATAATTTACGTTCCTCTAAGCGACATTTGTCTGCCAAACATTCCTTGTTACGCTCACACATGTTCCTGTTAGGCCATGTTCACACTGCAGGTCTGTTCCCATGTTCTTTGCCCTACTTTTGGCATGGATCCCTTTTAGTCATCTACACTTCCTATCTTTTCACATCTGTACCGGTACCAGCCTCTTTCGTATGTGGCAAACCAATATCGATAACTCTCAAAACTCGATAACTTTATGTATAAACTATATATATATACATATATATATATATATATATATATATATATATATATATATATATATATATATATATATATATATATATATATGTATATATATATATATGTGTGTGTGTGTATGTGTATGTGTGTGTGTGGAAAAAAATCACAAGACTACTTCATCTCTACAGGCCTGTTTCATGAGGGGTTTCCTCAAATATCCTGATGATTGAGGAAACCCCTCATGAAACAGGCCTGTAGAGATGAAGTAGTCTTGTGATTTTTTTCCACACACACACATATATATATATATATATATTGTTGTTTAGATTTAAGTGTATTTTGTAAGAAAGACTCAATCAAGGGTGGATTTGACAAGGTGTACCTGGAGATTAGTCCTAATCAAATATGATATCACCGCGATACGGTCAAAGCCCCACTGAAGAACTTTCCGTTTTGGTTGATTTTGGCAACGCCAGTAGACCAAAGCGGTAGTGTTTTGCCTGAAGAAAGACTACATTTCCCATGAGGACCAGCACATAGCGTCAGGAATCGTCAGAAACTACTGTCGGGTACTTACAAACTGGCACGATAACACCAAAATGATTCAGTACGACTGATCTTTCCACAATAGGAACCTACCTATTCTACTCAAACTTTATATTTGCAGTTTGCAGTCATCGCATTGTTTTTTTCTTTAGACAGTACTTTTGAGTTTGTTGCGTGGCTGTTCGTGTCAGTGGGGAACTGGGACTATCAAACTGGTGGCTATTTATTGCTACCACGCAATTTTCCGATAGCTAAAATTAGCATTATCATTGTGATTTAAACATCGAAGATTACTTATAGCTGCATCGGATAAAAATCTCTCCTCGTTTCTGAGCTCACACCAGCGAGTGAAAGCCGGGACAATGTTGATCCTTGACTGTCCTTTTATCCGGGTAACCTCCCTTTTTCTTTTTTTTTGTCTCCTCAGAA
Source organism: Entelurus aequoreus (assembly GCF_033978785.1). Lineage (NCBI taxonomy): Eukaryota > Metazoa > Chordata > Actinopteri > Syngnathiformes > Syngnathidae > Entelurus > Entelurus aequoreus. The sequence goes on along the minus strand of NC_084741.1, from coordinate 20,523,807 downwards.
AAAAACGTTTTGTTATGTAGCTTCTGTAATTGCACGTAGGCATTCGCATCAACGTCCGTCTTTTCAACAAAGCAAGTCAGCACATTTGTAGTTTTTGGTGTGGCAGGGTTCTTGCCACCCTCCTCAAAGTCACTTAGTACCAGTGAAAGCGATACAGACCACCTCCGGCCATGACAGAGGTGTCATTGAACTAGTTGTAAGTCCATGTATCGTCCCAAAAGTCATGAAAATACTTTATGAAGGTTGAAAAGTTACTTAGTGCTTCTTTAAGAAGAAAGGGGACGGCAACCAATTCAGCTTTTAGTGGACTCAGGCATGAACGTGTCCATTTTAAATAAACCCACCTTTGACAAGTTTTTCAGCCTTGTGCTATTAAAGGATATGGTCACACCCCCATTTCAGAGTTGTCTACAAACGTCAGCGTGCTCGGGTAAGGGTGCCAACATCATGGGACCGCCCCTGTGCCATGCCCTTAGCGCAGGGGTGGGCAATTAATTTTTACCGGGGGCCGCGTGAGCAACTCGAGCACTGCTGGAGGGCCACATCGACAATATTTCAATTAAATTTTGCTCAATATTATTTTTGAAATATACCGTAAGATTAATAATAATAATAATAAAAATAATACTTTCATTTAACCTAACTTAACTTTATACCAAAAGCACTGCTTTGGAAATCATTTGTACCCGTTTCAGAGATCACATTTAGTTCCCCTTAAACATCCTCATGTTGCACAATGAAATGTAAGCATAGGATGAAGTGTGCATTCCTGTAACTTTCTCTAATAACAGCATTCCATGATTAATATAAATAAATTAACATTAATAATAAATGACAGTAAAATAAGCACACGTATGACTGAGGAGTCATAGTGTAACTTTGTGTGGTGTTTGAGTTGTCCGACTTTTTGTGTGGCCATAAACGCACCAGTGGTTTAGTGCTATGTGTGTTGGTGACAGATGAAAAGTTGGTTTTGGCCTGGTTTGTACGGCAGAAAATGACTCGTTTTTCGAGATAGAAGTGTTTTACTCATGTTTTTGGTGTGGTTATGGCTGAATATAAACAGTTTTGCTCAATAAAGTGATCGATATAATTCCTGGCCTCGAAGCATCTCGATAGACGTTACAATAATTGAACGGTGTTCAATTGAACAGTGTTGACGAACACCGTTAGGGCCGCTTGTTGTCACTGTCACTCAGAGTTGCATTGCAAAATTTCACAGAATACATGTTTATTTTGTTTGGAATTCAGATGGGTTTGATTTTGTGCGCGGCATATATTTGCTGTGCGCAGAGGACGCTTGAGCAGTGAGCAATTGCGCAGGCCATGTCTTGTTGAAAACACGGCATTCGTCATCAACTTTTCTCTTTTTAGCGTCTCGGGTGTAAACCGTGCATCACTTGTCGCTGTGCACCTTCACCCACAGGTTACACACGGACATACGCACATAAATAACACTTTTCAAAATAAAAGCAGCACAGTTGTATTGCGCGCACGACATAGATGTTTTTTCAACTTTATTTTGTAATTTGTGATTGCAGCTGTTCACATTCACTCACAATCACGCACGCGCATACGTCCACACGGAAGTAATACAAATAACGCTTTTCAAAACAAAAGCAGCACCATTGTATTGCACACTCGACATAGATACTTTTTAAAATATATTTTGTAATTTATGATTGGCCTCACGCGGGCCGGACAGGGACGAACAAAGGGCCGGATGTGGCCCACGGGCCGCAGAATGCCCAGGTCTGTCTTAGCGGCACGACGGGTGCACAAGGCCAGCACGTTTGTTTAGGTGGGACCCTCATGGCTTGACCGGTACTCGCAGCTGTTCCAGCCTAGGGTCTATGACCTGGTTCAAGCATTTCTCGACAGTGGAGTCAACGTTCCGCCATGTTTTCTAGGCAGAACTGCAATGTTTACAAGAAACGGGCGGCATCGAACTGATCCCCGCCTCTCCTTGGGTGTCTAACCTGGTCATCGCAAGAAACGAGGAGGTGGTCTCTGCTTGTGCATGGACCTGACGGACATTAAAAAAGCAATCATTTCTGTCAAGTAGCCCCTGCCTTCGGCGGAAGAATTGGCAACGGATTGGCTACCTATGGTGCCAGAGAGCATGAACCTCAACCCTTTTGTGTTCCACATGGGGGAATTCAGCTACAAACGCGTGGCTTTTGGACTATCATCGGCTCCGAGCTCCTTTCAAAAAATGATACCCCTTATCCTAGCGGGTGTTCAAGGGGTCTCCATCTACCTTGATATTGTGGTGGTGCATGTACCCTCTGTTGCACTGCATGACCTTCGCCTGCAGCAGGTGTTCGCTTCAGACAGCATGGAGTCACACTTAATGCAGGGAAGTGCGTGTGGGCGTTCAAACGCTGGCATGTGTACCTGTGCAGATGGGCCTTCACCATCAGATCATTAAGCACTGACGTCATTACTGGCCACTCGAGGAGCAGGGCACAGGCTGATTGAGGTGGGCTGATTGCCTAAATCAGAATTACTGCCGGCGCGTTACACACAGGTGGCTGACTGGCTGTAAAGGGCCGTCGCAGTCACCAAACTGCAAACAGCAGGAAGAAGAGAACTGGGTCCTGGTCCTGCATGGGCCCCTGAGCACAGTGGTCACGTTGGCAGAGCAGCAGTAGACATCAGTGGATAATGAGGTCCTCACAACTTTTCGTGCTTATATCCAGGAGGGCTCGTCAGTGGATGACAACCTACGACCATATCACAGAGTATGTGATGGGCTGTCCTGTAGGGAGTCGGTGTGGCAAACCTAGGGGCATCATGCCATCATACCTAAGGATTTGAGGGCCAAGGTTGGAGTTAGGGGCATATGAGGGACACTTGGTGAAGACGAAGCAGGGCTGCAGAGATACCGTGTGGTAGTCCCGCATATATGTTGAAGTGGTACGTAGCTGCGCCTGCTGCCTTGTCGCCGGGAAAGTGGGTCAACCTGCCGTTGTGCCTCTCACACCAACTCCATGGCTTGCACTCTAAGTGGCCTGAGGTGTGTGCTCCACCACAACGCCAACCATTACCGACTGCCTGGACAGGCTTACCCAGGGTCCATCCCAACGAACAATGGTTCCCAATTAACATCGGCCGAGTTTGCAGGCTTTCTGGCAAAGCACTCCATGGAGCACATTAGAACGGCTGTGTGTCATTTTGAGGGAGAAAGGCTAAGTAAAAATGTTTTACCTGCTCAGTGGCTTTGTGGTTAGAGTGTCCACCCTGGGACTGGAAGGTTGTGAGTTCAAACCCCGGCCGAGTCATACCAAAGACTATAAAAATGGGACCATTCCCTCCCTGCTTGGCACTCAGCATCAAGGGTTGGAATTGGGGGTTAAATCACCAAATGATTCTCGAGCACGGCCACCGCTGCTGCTCACTGCTCCCCTTACCTCCCAGGGGGTGAACATGGGGTTGGGTCAAATGCAGAGGATAATGTCACCACACCTAGTGTGTGTGACTGTCGTTGGGACTTTACCTTTTAACTTTAAAACACTTAAGAAGGGAATCAAACCCGATAAGCACACCACCACAAGGTGTGCTCATGATCGGACGAGAACTGGGGAAAACGCCGGACTGTTTGCAGTGCAGAGGGGGGCCAGCACAACAGGTGGCCAGAGTTCCGGTACAGAGTCCGTAAAGCCAAGACTAAGGGCCGATTGGATGCTTCACGCAGAGTGTTTGCAGGTAATTAAGTCTCGCAGGATTCTCTCTCTGTCGTCCTCAGACGAGCTTCCATCGGAGTCTCCAATCATTCCGGTTCTTCATACACCCGGCCAGCTCCGTAGAGCTTTCAGCTCCTGTATCTTTCTTCAGGATGTCCACGTACGTTAGCGCAGGACGTCCTCGCGATCGATGCCCGTTGGTTCCCATAGGACCAGCCTGCTGGCCGGGAGCTCCCGATGTCTGTGGCAGTGGCCGACCACCCTCATCCTCCTAGCTGTTACCTTCTTGCTGAGCCTCGGCAGTTGCCCGTACAGGTCCTGGTTGGTGATGTGGGTTTTCTAATCCACGTTCAGAACAGCTTGTATCATTCTGGTGTAGCACCCAGGGTGGGTGTCAGGTTCCAGCTTTCGCAGCCATACAGGAGGACAGACTCCACAGTGGCGTGGAATAGACTCAGCTTTATGTGTCGGGGGAGATTCGAGCACCACACTCTTGACATACCGTTCAGGGCCCTCCACGCTAGTGCCTTGTGGAGTTCATCTAGGAACCCAAGTACTTAAAGTCATTGACTTCTCGCAGAGTGTTGCCATCTGATTTTGTTATTGGCTGGTGGTCCATGTGTAGGTTATAGGTGATTACCCCAGTCTTCTTTGCGTTCAGTCTGAAGCCAACCCTGGCACATTCCACCTCCACTCTGTTCAGGAGTTCCTGTGCCTGCTCCACGCGATCAGCCAACAGGCAGATGTCATCTGCGTAGTCTAGGTCTGCCAGGGCTACAGCAGGGTTTCTTCTAGACCTTCTTGGTGTAATATTTGATTGACGCCATGTTTGTTTACATTGTGAGCTCCGGGGGAAATGTAGCACCTAGCGCCTGATTTGCTCATCCAAACCCACCTAAAGCACAGTATCTCGCTTCTTTGGAGAAGCTTTAATTTTTTTTTTTTTTGAGTAATCTGAGCTATTTATTGGTGTGGCATCATAATTCCTACCAATAATGATCGTGCACCATTAAAAATGGTGATAGTTTACTGCGTTTTAAACCGTTGGCTGTACTTTGGTTTAAACATGTCGCAGTAATTGCGTGTGCAGCTTTTAAAATCCATGCACTCCCTCATGCTATTGATTTTCTTTTAGGAAGTCATTACAAGGAAATATGGGTTGAAATCCGCAGCGTCGTCAAAACCTCGTGACAACGGCTGTGAAACAAAGAAGCGGATCGGCTCGAATATATATTTTATTTGAGTTCTTTAAAATCTCGGTGTCTTCCTTTTGAATTACGAGTTTGGCCGACTTTAAAGGATGTGTGGAGCGCAGCTGAAGAACAAAGGAGGCGGTGGAAGGAAGCGGAGATTAGCCCAGGGGGAAGGCAGGCGAGGTGATGAGGTGTTCTTGAGAAGGTTCAGGAGTTCACTGTTGTCTCATCGCTAATTGTGCGGCAATTCCAAGAATCCAAATGGCTGGTAGGAACTTTCAAACATCTTTTTCTTCAGCTTGACTTCCAGTTACCAGCGAGGTCTGCCTGGCAAAACTTCCTCTTGGAGTTTTTTGAGCGCTGCCTCATGCACGCTCCACCTGTTACGATTTCAATAGAGTTGTCCCGATACCAATATGTCAATGTATTTCGGTACTTTTCGGTGCTTTTCAAAATAAAATGGCTTTATTTTAACATAAATCTTATGATACATTAAACCAGGGGTCAGCAATCCAAAACGATGAAAGAGCCATATTGGACTAAAAATACAAAAAAATAATCTGTCTGGAGCCGCAAAAAATGAAACACTGTATATAAGTGTTATAATGAACACGACACATGACATAAGTGTCTATATTAGCTACAGTATATTAGCCTACTATCAAAATGACTATGTGTCGCCGGCTAAAGCAAATCTTAGTTGACAGAAATGTTGAAATGTAATATTTATTCTACACATTTTTCCAACATTAGAAACCATTAGTAAATCAGAGGCTACTCAGAAAGTGAGATAACTCCTGGAAATTACTGGCTGTTAATGACCAAAGGTATAGATGTGTGTGTCCAAGTTAAAGGAAACGGCAGGCTGTCTTCTTTTAATAGATTTATTACAATCTTTGGCAGGCTAGGTAATGTTTGCTGTGGTCTGGAACAACATGGCACACAAACAACTATCTGAAAAGCAGCCAATATTACATATATATAATGTGTCATGAGATATGCGAAAATAAATGATATACAAAGAGGATAAAAGTAAAGGTTATTGAATGAACTCAAATATACCAACAAATGAGGCATGATGATGCAATATGTACATACAGCTAGCCTAAATAGCATGTTAGCATCGATTAGCTTGCAGTCACGCACTGACCAAATATGCCTGATTAGCACTCCAACAAGTCAATAACATCAACCAAGTTCACCTTTGTGCATTCACACACAGTATAAAACTTTTGGTGGACAAAGCAGGAGTGGAAGATTTTACATGTAAACAAACTGTTGCGTCACAGTCCATACTATGGTGAGTTCAAGAACTGCCGAAATTAGTAGGACAAAAATGATGTTCACCAAATACTGTCATCAGTGAAGCATACACAAAAACATAGTACACATTTCTAACAATTGGGAAGGTTTGTGTCCTGTTTGACCTCAAACAAAAAACATACTAAAACAAAACAATTATTTTTCTCCCATCTTTTTCAATTTTAAATCATTTTTTTAAAAATGCTAAAGGTACTACAAAACTTCTCTTTTAGTAGTAAGTAAGAAAACAGGTTGAAAATGCAGTATGCAGTAACATTGTGTCATTTTCGAATATATTATTTTGTCAAAATTCTGAGATACAAGTGGTAGAAAATGACTTATTAATCTACTTGTTCATTTAATGTTAATATCTGCTTACTTTCTGTTTTAACATGTTCTATCTACACTTCTGTTAAAATGGAATAATCAGTTATTCTTCTGTTGTTTGATACATTAGTTTTGGGTGATACTACAAATTTTGGTATGGATCCAATACCAAATAGTTACAGGAACATACTGCGGAAGACTTCCTCCCGTGGGTCCACCTGATGCCGACACACCTCCACGATAGCCCGGATGTCTGGTGTTAGAAATTTATTTTTATTTGGCAGCGCACACACGCTAGGAAAACACACCCAACTTTTCAGTTCCGCTCTGTGACTTTTCAGTCTCCCGCAATGTCCAGTAACTTCAACTCCAACCCTTGTGTCTCGGCCCGGCTGCTGCTAATAAGCATGGCAGGTGATTGGATGATCAACCCCAGCTGGGTAATCCAATCACCTGCCAGCTGTGCTTCGAGGCCGCCACTTCCACAACTCCGCTCTGCGGCAGGCCCGCAGACCACGTCCCCCTCCACACATACATTGGTCATAATTAAAATTATTATGTGTCCAGGGACGTATCTCCTGACTTTATAAACGATTTTTAAAAAATGACAAAAGATTTTGTGATTATTAAGACATATCGCTCTTATACTTGGTATCATTACAGTCGATATGAGTGTAGATCCACACATGTGTTTACATGGAGGAGTGCTAGCTTGCTGTTAGCAGTTAGCTAATGTATTCTTCTATGGTGTTTAGTGAAGCATGTTTAGCTATTCCTCGTCGCAATCATTTCCATGAAAAATTCTAATTTTTCAAAAGCAATATAGTACCGTTTTTAATTAATTAGTACTGCGGTACTTTTTGCTAGTACCGGTATACCGTACAACCCTATGTACTTACAGTGGAGCAATCGTTTGCCAACTGTTTGACTCGCGTTGAATCAGAATGTATGGATGGAGTGTTTGTGGAACTAATCTTTATGAGATGTGCCTGGGAAATGTCACAAAATATATATTTGACCAGTTTTCCTCCTGGAATGAACTAACACCATTTCCCAGGCTTCTCTGCCATGCACTCCACGAGGGATTCTTCACACCACCATCCGTCTTCTAAACGGGTCCCCTTGATGCAGTGATGAGTCGTTGGTGAACAAAATGGCTCTTTGAAGTAAACGACAGGTCGTCTCCCCCTTCTCCTCCCTTTTTGTCTTTGAGCCTTCTCCTTGTTTTTTTTTTTGGTGTGTGAAATGGAGTGTGGAGTTTTTTTCGAGATCTTCGTAGACTGAGATGTAATGTTTTTGCAACAGATTCAAAGATTTGCGGAACTTCTATTGGCATGAGATTTCCTAGCCGAGGCCCCAGATTTAGCCCAATGAGTACCACATGAACAACAGTACACTATGTACTGTACCTAGTATATAAAATGTAAAATGAGTACCGTATTTTCCGGACTACAAGGCGCACTTAAAATCCTTTTTTTTTTTTCTCAAAACTAGACAATGCGCCTAATGTACGGAATACTTCTCGAAGCAATTTTATTTGGTACATGGTGTAATGATAAGTGGGACCAGTAGATGGCAGTCAAACATAAGAGATACACGTAGACTGCACTATGATGGCAATATGACTCAAGTAAACAACAACATTTTAATATGTTTAATTGAAAATATAGAACCTTACACACAGCGCTCAAAAATCTATCAAAATGTTTCAGTACGACTTTGGTAAGCTATGAATGGATGGCTTGTCGGCGCATTAAAGATAGGAGTATTATTATGGTGTGTGTATAAGGTAAGACATATTATACGGCGTTTTGTTTCGCAATATTATGCAAAAGTAACTTTCCTTACCTTCTGGTACCTGCTGATCTGTATTTGGGATCTGCATAAATCCTGAAAATTGTGAACGTCCGCCTTGGTAGTCCGTGCTGACACCGTAGTCGATAAGCTTCTTCTTTGTCTCTATCTTCTTGTTATGAAACATTCATCTTCCGCTGTTGCCATTTCTAATATAAAGTAGTGTAAAGTTCTTACTTATGTCTGTCAGTAGAGTCGCCATGAAAGCGCTAAAACATACCGGTGTAGTGAGTTTCCATTATTCACCCAAGCAACTTTAGTTATTAGAGAGTTCCGGTCGGACAGTTTTTCACGGGACACATGCTGCTCCGTTATTGATTGAAGTAAAGTCTGAATGTCATTAAAACAGTTAGCTCCATCTTTTGACACTTCTTCCACTCCCGTCCTTGCACGCTACACCGCTACAACAAAGATGACGGGGAGAAAACGCTGCCGAAGGTGAGCCACGTAAATAAGACCGCCCACAAAACGGCGCATCCGGAAGCGACTGTCAGAAAGCGGCTTGAAGATGATCTGTAAAACATAATCTATGAAACATTTTGACTAAAGAACTACCATTACATGTTATGTAGACCACAAGGAAGTGTTTTACATTTAGAAAAAATATAATAATAATATGACTCCTTTAATGCGCCCTATAATCCGGTGTGCCTTATATATGAAAAAAGATTGAAAATAGACCATTCATCGGCAGTGCGCCTTATAATCCGGTGTGCCCTATGGTCCGGAAAATACGGTATGTAAAATAGTACACTATGTACTGTACTGAGTATATAAAATGTAAAAACGACAGCAAACCAAACAAATTCTATTTCTGCACAGTTGGTGCATGTGTGCAAGTTAAGTGTTCTTGTTTGACATAATTGTGTGAATGTCCAAGCATTCACACCAAAAATTGTCTATTTATTATTCCCTCGCAAAACTTCGGCACGCTCCTCAACCCTTTGTTTTCATGCGATGGGAACCGTTCGAGTATCCAAACATTTGGCTGGACCAGGAATCGTGAGCTCCTATGAGCTACTATGTTGGAATTCTTGTTAATATTGATACTGTTGTTGATATTATTCATTTTTGTTTGACTACTTTTGGATTGTTTTGTGTCATGTTTGTGTGTCCTCTCAATTGCTCTGTTGATTGCTGTTCTGGCAGGGTTTGGTTTTGGAATTGGATTTGTATTATTATGGTATTATTGTGTGTTATTTCTTTGGATTGATTAATAAACAAAAAATTAAATTAAATTTTAAAAAAATAAAATAAAAAAAACATATTTCTAAAACATTTCTAAAAAATATCCCAGATTACCCAGAATTCCTGGCTTTTCCGTGACATTTTGCCCATTGAAAATGAATGGGCTTATTTTCAAAAAGCAAAAGTAAAAATATAAAAAAATAAACCTAATGGGTCCCAACAGGCCACTAGTCTTTAGGGGGAAAAAAGTTAGACTGTCGCGTTTCAGATGAAAGTTCTCTTTTTCTGGCCATTTTGAGCGTTTAATTGACCCCACAAATGTGATGCTCCAGAAACTCAATCTGCTCAAAGGAAGGTCAGTTTTGTAGCTTCTGTAACGAGCTAAACTGTTTTCAGATGTGTGAACATGATTGCACAAGGGTTTTCTAATCATCAATTAGCCTTCTGAGCCAATGAGCAAACACATTGTACCATTAGAACACTGGAGTGATTGTTGCTGGAAATGGGCCTCTATACACCTATGCAGATATTGCACCAAAAACCAGACATTTGCAGCTAGAATAGTCATTCACCACATTAGCAATGTATAGAGTGTACTTCTTTAAAGTTAAAACTAGTTTAAAGTTATCTTCATTGAAAAATAAGGACATTTTAATGCGACCCCAAACTTTTGAACGGTAGTGTACATATACACACAAACCCCGTTTCCATATGAGTTGGGAAATTGTGTTAGATGTAAATATAAACGGAATACAATGATTTGCAAATCATTTTCAACCCATATTCAGTTGAATATGCTACAAAGACAACATATTTGATGTTCAAACTGATAAACATTTTTTTTTTGTGCAAATAATCATTAACTTTAGAATTTGATGCCAGCAACACGTGACAAATAAGTTGGGAAAGGTGGCAATAAACACTGATAAAGTTGAGGAATGCTCATCAAACACTTATTTGGAACATCCCACAGGTGAGCAGGCAAATTGGGAACAGGTGGGTGCCATGATTGGGTATAAAAGTAGATTCCATGAAATGCTCAGTCATTCACAAACAAGGATGGGGCGAGGGTCATCACTTTGTCAACAAATGCGTGAGCAAATTGTTGAACAGTTTAAGAAAAACCTTTCTCAACCAGCTATTGCAAGGAATTTAGGGATTTCACTATCTACGCTCCGTAATATCATCAAAGGGTTCGAGAATCTGGAGAAATCACTGCACGTAAGCAGCTAAGCCCGTGACCTTCGATCCCTCAGGCTGTACTGCATCAACAAGCGACATCAGTGTGTAAAGGATATCACCACATGGGCTCAGGAACACTTCAGAAAACCACTGTCAGTAACTACAGTTGGTCGCTACATCTTTAAGTGCAAGTTAAAACTCTCCTATGCAAAGCGAAAACCGTTTATCAACAACACCCAGAAACACCGTCGGCTTCGCTGGGCCTGAGCTCATCTAAGATGGACTGATACAAAGTGGAAAAGTGTTCTGTGGTCTGACGAGTCCACATTTCAAATTTTTTTTGGACACTGTGGACGTCGTGTCGTCCGGACCAAAGAGGAAAAGAACCATCCGGATTGTTCTAGGCGCAAAGCATGTGTGATGGTATGGGGGTGTATTAGTGCCCAAGACATGGGTAACTTACACATCTGTGAAGGCGCCATTTAAGCTGAAAGGTACATACAGGTTTTGGAGCCATCCAAGCAACGTTACCATGGAAGCCCCTGCTTATTTCAGCAAGACGATGCCAAGCCACGTGTTACATCAACGTGGCTTCATAGTAAAAGAGTGCGGGTACTAGACTGGCCTGCCTGTAGTCCAGACCTGTCTCCCATTGAAAATGTGTGGCGCATTATGAAGCCTAAAATACGACAGCGGAGACCCCCGGACTGTTGAACAACTTAAGCTGTACATCAAGCAAGAATGGGAAAGAATTCCACCTGAGAAGCTTAAAAAATGTGTCTCCTCAGTTCCCAAATGTTTACTGAGTGTTGTTAAAAGGATAGGCCATGTAACACAGTGGTGAACATGCCCTTTCCCAACTACTTTGGCAGGTGTGTCAGCCATGAAATTTTAAGTTAATTATTATTTGCAAAAAAATAAAATAAAGTTTATGAGTTTGAACATCAAATATGTTGCCTTTGTAGTGCATTCAACTGAATATGGGTTGAAAAGGATTTGCAAATCATTGTATTCCGTTTACATTTACATCTAACACAATTTCCCAATTCATATGGAAACAGGGTTTGTATATATATATATATATATATATATATATATATATATATATATATATATATATATGTATATATATATATGTATATATATATATATATATATATATATATATATATATATGTATATGTATATATATATACACTACCGTTCAAAAGTTTGGGGTCACATTGAAATGTCCTTATTTTTCAATGAAGATAACTTTAAACTAGTCTTAACTTTAAAGAAATACACTCTATACATTGCTAATGTGGTAAATGACTATTCTAGCTGCAAATGTCTGGTTTTTGGTGCAATATCTACATAGGTGGGTAGAGGCCCATTTCCAGCAACTGTTCTAATGCTACAATGTGTTTGCTCATTGGCTCAGAAGGCTAATTGATGATTAGAAAACCCTTGTGCAATCATGTTCACACATCTGAAAACAGTTTAGCTCGTTACAGAAGCTACAAAACTGACCTTCCTTTGAGCAGATTGAGTTTCTGGAGCATCGCATTTGTGGGGTCAATTAAACGCTCAAAATGGCCAGAAAAAGAGAACTTTCATCTGAAACTCGACAGTCTATTCTTGTTCTTAAAAATGAAGGCTATTCCACAAAATTGTTTGGGTGACCCCAAACTTTTGAACGGTAGTATATATATATATATATATATATATATATATATATATATATATATATATATATATATATATATATATATATATGTATGTGTATATATATGTATATGTATATGTATATTTGGTTGGGTTTTTTTTGTTGTTTTTTTTGGTTTGTTTTAATTGAGTTTTGAAAATGATAACTCAATTTAGAATCGCGATTCAGATGTGAACTGATGTTGGTGCACCCCTAACAATTAAAATGCATATGTTATTTTATTCAGCTCATAATTTGACATCATTGTTAGTAATAAATTACTTTCAGCAAAAAAAAAATTAAAAAAATTAAAGCCTCAAGAGCCGCTTGGGAGCCGACTCTTTTTAGTAAGCCGGCTCTTTTATGAACTCTTCATCTTAAAAGAGGAATAAATCCCACTGAGTCAGGTGGGTAAGGAGATGTTCTTCCCAGCCAGGAACTCTCGGTTGTGAGCATGTGGGTGTTGTTACAGTGAACCACACGCTTTCTTGCCACAACTCCCTCCTCTTCTAGCACAATGAAGTAAAGCAAACTCCGCAAGATCTTTTTTTGCAACTTCAGAATCCCGCTTTCCCCTCTGAAATGAAAAGGCGCCGCCTGCACACATCAAACATGCCGCCTCCACGAGAGCAGCGCTGGTGTTATAAAGGATTTCCTAGGAGTTGCGTAGCTTCACATGCTGCCTGCGTTGGCTTTGCGATGCCTCTGAGACCCCCGCTGCAGCAAAGGTGGGTTCATTTGAGGACGTGCGCGTGCGATTGCACAGCGAGAGACGGCCCTGCATTGATATGCACGCTGCTCAAATAGTATCGCGAGTCTGAACTTTAATCCGGGCTTTGCAAAAAAGTGAGCAGAAGGAAGAGATAAATAAGACGTTTTCACAAGACGACTTACTTGCATGCCTCACTGGAGCAACAAACTTTTACAGCTCCCCAATCCAAAACTGATGCAATCGTTGGTCCATGAACGCATCACGTGGGCTAGCAGTGGAAAATATTGATACTCTTCTTGTGTTGGATGAAAAAAAAACACTGCGGGATGCTTCTTTAAGTACACAATCTTAGAATGATTTGGGCAATCCGAGAAATTGACTGTACAATACACTGTAAAAATGGCAGTCGATTAAAAAAAAACCTGGCAGCTCAGTAGCAAGAATTTAATAATAATAATAATAATGAATTGCATTTGTTATTCACTTTACATTTGTTAAAATCTCAAAGTGCTACAAAGTATTAAAAATAAAAATAGAAAGTAATAATATATAATAAAAAATTAAAATAGAAATGAATCATGACACACACTAGATAAAACAGAAACATAGATAAAGTAGAAATAAGAGCCTGAAAGCACTGGATAAAAAAATCAGATAAGCAAGCAGTGCATTTAAAAACAAGAAGGCAGAGAAATTAGATAAAAGCTGTGCTAAAAGGGTGGGTTTTTAGTCCCTTCTTGTGGTCCTCTAAGATGGTCGGGGAGAGCGTTCCAAAGTTCGGGAGCGGTCGAGCAGAAAGCCCCGCGGCCCATAGATTGTAGCTTTGTCCTGATGGGTTTGAGGAGGTTAGTGTTTGAGGAGCGGAGGCTGCGGGTAGGGGGTTGAGGGGAAACTAGGTCCTTGAGGTAGGAGGGGGCGTTGCCGTAGATGCATTGGTGAGTGAGCAGGTTGATCTTAAATTGGGTCCGGGGTGCAATAGGGAGTGATTTGAGGATAGGTGTGATATGATCACACTTGCGTACTCTCGTCAGGATCCTCGCTGCGCTGTTTTGAATGTACTGGAGCTTTTTGATGCTCTTTTTGGGGACCCTGACGAGGAGAATTTTACCTCAGTAAAGAGTGGTAATGTTTGTCCATTTTCAATAATACATTGTAAAAAAAACCAAGTAGATTTCAACAGTAAAAAAAAATGGCAGCTCAGTCTCTAAAATGTTGCCGTACAAAACAGTGGTACCGTTTTTTTCCATTTTCAGTGATATACTGCAGAAACAAAATGGCAGCTCAGTCGTCAAAAAATCTAAGTAAAAAAACAATGGTTCTATTTTGGCATTTAGATTAATTCATCGTAAAAACAACAACCTTAGATTTTACGGTGAAAAAACTGGCAGCTCAGTCGCCAAAACTTTACCCCAGAAAACATTGGTACCATTTTTCCTTTTTTAGTAATACATCGTAAAAAATGATCAGAGATTTTAGGGCGAAATGTTATCCAAAATGCCAAAACTTAGATTTTACGTTTACAGTAAGACAAAATGGCAGCTCAGTCGCCAAAAATTTACTGTAAAAAAACTGTGGTACTATTTTTTCCATTTACAGTAATACATCGCAAAAAAAACAGCCATAGATTTTACGTTGAAAAAAACTGGCAGCTTTGTCGCCAAAATTTTGTGAAAAAAACAAAATTTTACCCCAGAAAAAGTGGTATCGTTTTTCCATTTTCAGTAATACATTGTAAGGACAAAAAACTTAGATTTTACAGCAAAATGGCAGCTCAGTCGCCAAAATTTTACCCCAGACAAAGTTATGTAGTTTTTCCATCTCCAGTAATACATCGTAAAAACAACTGCAGAATTTACGGTGAAAAAAACTGTCAGCTTTGTCTCCAAAACTTACCCCAGAAAAAAGTGGTACCATTTCTCCTTCTTTAGTAATACATCGTAAAAACAAAAAAGTTAGATTTTACAGGGGAAAAAATGTTATGTAAAAAACCTGTAGTACTATATTTTAATTTACAGTAATACATCGTAAAAACAACGGCCGTAGATTTTAAGGTGAAAAAACTGGCAGCTCAGTCGGCAAAATTTTACCCCAGAAAAAGTGATATTGTTTTTCCATTTTTAGTAATAAATCGTAAAAACAAAAAACTTGGCCAAAAATTAACTGTAAAAAACGGTGGGACCATTTTTGCATTTACATCGTAAAAACAACAACCTTAGATGTATGGGTTAAAAAAAACCTGGCAGGTCATTTGCTAAAATTTTACACCAGAAAAAAGTGGTACGGATTTTCCTTTTTTAGTAATACATCGTAATAACAGGAAGAAAACAATGGCAGGTCGGTGGCCAAAAAATCCCAGTAAAAAAAACGGTGGTACTATTTTTCTATTTACATACATCGTAAAAACAACGGCCGTAGATTTTATGATGAAAAAACTGGCAGCTCACTCGACAAAATTTTACCCCAGGAAAAAGGGTGATATTGTTTTTCCATTTTCAGTAATACATCGTAAAACAAAAAATAAATAGATTTTACAGCAAAACAAAATGGCAGCTCAGTCGCCAAAATTTTATCCCAGAAAAAGTTGTAAAGTTTTTCCATCTCCAGTAATACATCCTAAAAACAACTGCAGAATTTATGGTGAAAAAAACTGGCAGCTTTGTCGCCAAAACTTACCCCAGAAAAAAGTGGTACCATTTCTCCTTCTTTAGTAATACATCGTAAAAACAAAAAAACTTAAATTTTACAGGGGAAAAAATGTTGTGTAAAAAAACTGTGGTACTATATTTTCATTTACAGTAATACATCGTAAAAAAAACGGCCGTAGATCTTAAAGTGGAAAAAACTGGCAGCTCAGTCGGCAAAATTTTACCCCAGAAAAAGTGATATTGTTTTTCCATATTTAGTAATACATCGTAAAAACAAAAAACTTGGCCAAATATTCACTGTAAAAAACGGTGGGACTATTTTTGCATTTACATCGTAAAAACAACAACCTTAGATAAATAGGTATAACAAAACTGGCAGCTCATTCGCTAAAATTTTATACCAGAAAAAAGTGGTACCGTTTTTCCTTTTTTAGTAATACATTGTAAAAACAAAAAATTTAGATTTTACAGGGGAAAATATGTTGTGTAAAAAAACTGTGGTACTATATTTTCATTTACAGTAATACATCGTAAAAACAACGGCCGTAGATTTTAAGGTGGAAAAAACTGGCAGCTCAGTCGGCAAAATTTTACCCCAGAAAAAGTGATATAGTTTTTCCGTTTTTAGTAATACATTGTAAAAACAACAACCTTAGATGTATGGGTTAAAAAAAACCTGGCAGGTCATTTGCTAAAATTTTACACCAGAAAAAAGTGGTACGGATTTTCCTTTTAGTAATACATCGTAATAACAGGAAGAAAACAATGGCAGGTCGGTGGCCAAAAAATCCCAGTAAAAAAAACGGTGGTACTATTTTTCTATTTACATACATTGTAAAAACAACGGCCGTAGATTTTATGATGAAAAAACTGGCAGCTCACTCGACAAAATTTTACCCCAAGAAAAAGGGTGATATTGTTTTTCCATTTTCAGTAATACATCGTAAAACAAAAAATAAATAGATTTTACAGCAAAACAAAATGGCAGCTCGGTCGCCAAAATTTTATCCCAGAAAAAGTTGTAAAGTTTTTCCATCTCCAGTAATACATCCTAAAAACAACTGCAGAATTTATGGTGAAAAAAACTGGCAGCTTTGTCGCCAAAACTTACCCCAGAAAAAAGTGGTACCATTTCTCCTTCTTTAGTAATACATCGTAAAAACAAAAAAACTTAAATTTTACAGGGGAAAAAATGTTGTGTAAAAAAACTGTGGTACTATATTTTCATTTACAGTAATACATCGTAAAAAAAACGGCCGTAGATTTTAAAGTGGAAAAAATGGCAGCTCAGTCGGCAAAATTTTACCCCAGAAAAAGTGATATTGTTTTTCCATATTTAGTAATACATCGTAAAAACAAAAAACTTGGCCAAATATTCACTGTAAAAAACGGTGGGACTATTTTTGCATTTACATCATAAAAACAACAACCTTAGATAAATAGGTATAACAAAACTGGCAGCTCATTCGCTAAAATTTTATACCAGAAAAAAGTGGTACCGTTTTTCCTTTTTTAGTAATACATTGTAAAAACAAAAAATTTTGATTTTACAGGGGAAAATATGTTGTGTAAAAAAACTGGTACTATATTTTCATTTACAGTAATACATCGTAAAAACAACGGCCGTAGATTTTAAGGTGGAAAAAACTGGCAGCTCAGTCGGCAAAATTTTACCCCAGAAAAAGTGATATAGTTTTTCCGTTTTTAGTAATACATCGTAAAAACAACAACCTTAGATGTATGGGTTAAAAAAAAACTGGCAGGTCATTTGCTAAAATTTTACACCAGAAAAAAGTGGTACGGATTTTCCTTTTTTAGTAATACATCGTAATAACAGGAAGAAAACAATGGCAGGTCGGTGGCCAAAAAATCCCAGTAAAAAAAAACGGTAGTACTATTTTTCTATTTACATACATCGTAAAAACATCGGCCGTAGATTTTATGATGAAAAAACTGGCAGCTCACTCGACAAAATTTTACCCCAGGAAAAAGGGTGACATCTTTTTTCCATTTTCAGTAATACATCGTAAAAACAAAAAATAAATAGATTTTACAGCAAAACAAAATGGCAGCTCAGTCTCCAAAATTTTATCCCAGAAAAAGTTATATAGTTTTTCCATCTCCAGTAATACATCCTAAAAACAACTGCAGAATTTACGGTGAAAAAAACTGTCAGCTTTGTCGCCAAAACTTACCCCAGAAAAAAGTGGTACAATTTTTCCTTCTTTAGTAATACATCATAAAAACAAAAAACATTACATTTTACAGGGGAAAACATTTTGTGTAAAAAAAACTGTGGTACTATATTTTCATTTACAGTAATACATCGTAAAAACAACGGCCGTATATTTTAAGGTGAAAAAACTGGCAGCTCAGTCGGCAAAATTTTACCCCACAAAAAGGGATATTGTTTTTCCATTTTTAGTAACACATCATAAAAAGAAAAAACTTGGCCAAAAATTAACTGTAAAAAAACGGTGGGACTATTTTTGCATTTACATTGTAAAAACAACAACCTTAGATTTATAGGTAAAAAAAACTGGCAGCTCAGTCGCTAAAATTCTACACCAGGAAAAAAGTGGTACCATCCATCCATCCATTTTCTACCGCTTATTCCCTTCGGGGTCGCGGGGGGCGCTGGAGCCTATCTCAGCTACAATCGGGCGGAAGGCGGGGTACACCCTGGACAAGTCGCCACCTCATCGCAGGGCCAACACAGATAGACAGACAACATTCACACTCACATTCACACACTAGGGCCAATTTAGTGTTGCCAATCAACCTATCCCCAGGTGCACGTTTTTTATTTTTTAGTAATACATCATAGAAACGTAGATTTTACAGGACTAAAAAAATGGCAGCTCCGTGGCCAAAAAAATCCCAGTAAAAAAACGGTGGTACTATTTATCTATTTACAGTAATACATCGTAAAAACAACGGCCGTAGATTTTACGGTGAAAAAACTGACAGTTCACTCGACAAAAATTTTAACCCAGGAAAAAAGTGATATTGTGATACCGTTTGTCCTTTTTTAGTAATACATTGTAAAAACAAAACGTAAATTTCACAGTAAAAAACTGACCAGAATTTTTTTGTAAAAACAACCGGAGATTTTACGTAAAAAATTGGCAGCTCAGTCAGCATAAATTGACTGTAAAAAAAATGATATTGTTTTTTTAATTTACAGTACTACACTGTACAAACAACCTTAGATATAATGGAATAAAACTGGCTGCTCATTGGCTAGAATTTTACAAAAAAAACCCATCAAAACCGTCAAAAAAAACTCAATTTTATTTGGCGGTATACTGGCGCCAAGTCTCAAACATAATGCGGCGACTTTGAGTCACACGGGAAATGGTCAGAGGCTAACTAACACGCTAAAAGGAAGTGGTACAGTAGGTAGGGTCGTAATTTGGCCTCATTCCTGTGAGAATCCTGCATGGGACTGAATTATTAAGGAGTGGGACTATACAGGACTAGCTCCAGTGTGCGCCAACAACCACCAGGTAGCATAATACTGCATCATCTCTTTCTCTTTCTGTCTCATCAAGTCAGCAGTGCATTCTTCACTCGCGGTTTAAGTGAAGGACGAGGCAAAAACTAACCCAGACACGCTCTATTTTAAGGAGGTAAAAAGAACAGAGGATCGTCAAACCATACCACTATCACACTCACGGTGCAATTAAAAAAACTCAAGGTATGCTCGGAAGGCCACGTTGATACACTACCGTTCAAAAGTTTGGGGTCACATTAAAATGTCCTTATTTTTCAATGAAGATAACTTTAAACTAGTCTTAACTTTAAAGAAGTACACTCTATACATTGCTAATGTGGTAAATGACTATTCTAGCTGCAAATGTCTGGTTTTTGGTGCAATATCTACATAGGTGTATAGAGGCCCATTTCCAGCAACTATCACTCCAGTGTTCTAATGGTACAATGTGTTTGCTCATTGGCTCAGAAGGCTAATTGATGATTAGAAAACCCTTGTGCAATCATGTTCACACATCTGAAAACAGTTTAGCTCGTTACAGAAGCTACAAAACTGACCTTCCTTTGAGCAGATTGAGTTTCTGGAGCATCACATTGGTGGGGTCAATTAAACGCTCAAAATGGCCAGAAAAAGAGAACTTTCATCTGAAACGCGACAGTCTATTCTTGTTCTTAGAAATGAAGGATATTCCACAAAATTGTTTGGGTGACCCCAAACTTTTGAACGGTAGTGTATGTTTTATTACGAAAATGTTGCACAACAAAAAAGGATGTGATTTAGCTTGTTTGTCGAGGTGTCGACGGTGAGGGAGAAGAGAAAGTCGAAGCAATCAGGTGCACATCTTTGGGGAAAAATAGGAAAGAAAGGAGAGGAATGGAGCCAAAGATAAAGGAAAGGCGAGGTCTCTCTCAGGGTGCATTGGAGCCAGAACCATTACTGCCCCAACATTTTTACAGGCATCATCAGCTAATCAAACTGTTGCTTTGCTGCAGTCAAGGATGCGTTGCCATGGAGATCAATAGCACTTTTTGAACCGCGGTAATAAAAGACACTTCTTTTTTTTCTTTCTCCAAACCGACTAAAGTCCCGCTGAGGGCACGTAGAAATGGAATTAGAACTCGAAAGATGTGAAACATTCTGTCACATTTTGTAAAAGGCAACTTGAGAGGAGATCTCTGACCTCGGATCTGGAAAAAGGTTTTGTCATTTTGTGGGAGCGGGGGTGAGAGCTAAATGGTTTTGGGGGCCACATTTACAGAAAAATAAGCACTTCTGCCTTCACTTTCAGTCTTTATTTTGTATATATAGACGTTTGATTTTGGTGGTTGGCCCCCGACCCGATGGTTGCAGTCCCCATGTGGAAGTACCGTATTTTCCGGACTTTAAGGCGCACTTAAAATCCTTTCATTTTCTCAAAAATTGGCAGTGCGCCTTATAACCCGGAATGTACGGAATAATTATGGTTGTGCTTACCGACCTCGAAGCAATTTGATCTGGTACACGGTGTGATGATAAGTGTGACCAGTAGATGGCAGTCAAACATAAGAGATACGTGTAGACTGCACTATGATGGCAATATGACTCAAGTAAACAACACCAACATTTTATATGTTCCATTGAAAGTATAGAACATTACACACGGCGCTCAAAAATCTACCAAAATGTGACCAGTAGATGGCAGTCACACATAAGAGATACATGTAGACTGAAATTTGACGCCAGTCAACAACACAAAAACTTTAAATGTTCCATTGAAAATCAATCAATCAATCAATCAATGTTTATCTATATAGCCCTAAATCACAAGTGTCTCAAAGGGCTGCACAAGCCACAACGGCATCCTCGGTACAGAGCCCACATAAGGGCTAGGAAAAACTCACCCCAGTGGGACGTCAATGTGAATGACTATGAGAAACCTTGGAGAGGACCGCATATGTGGGTAAGCCCCCCCCCCCCCCCCCTCTAGGGGAGACCGAAAGCAATGGATGTCGAGTGGGTCTGACATAATATTGTGAAAGTCCAGTCCATAGTGGATCCAACATAATAGTGAGAGTCCAGTCCATAGTGGGGCCAGCAGGAGACCATCCCGAGCGGAGACGGGTCAGCAGCGCAGAGATGTCCCCAACCGATGCACAGGCTAGCGGTCCACCCCGGGTCCCGACTCTGGACAGCCAGCACTTCATCCATGGCCACCGGACCTGTGTAACTCCCCCCTCTACAAGAGAGAGGGGGGCAGAGGATAAAATAAAATAAACGGCAGATCAACTGGTCTAAAAAGGGGGTCTATTTAAAAGACTAGAGTATACAAATGAGTTTTAAGATGGGACTTAAATGCTTCTACTGAGGTAGCATCTCTAACTTTTACCGGGAGGGCATCCCATAGTACTGGAGCCCGAATAGAAAACGCTCTATAGCCCGCAGACTTTTTTTGGGCTCTGGGAATCACTAATAAGCCGGAGTTCTTTGAACGCAGATTTCTTGCCGGGACATATGGTACAATACAATCGGCAAGATAAATAAATAAAAATAAAGAACATTACACACGGCACTCAAAAATCTGTCAAAATGTTTTAGTACGACTTTGAAGCCGCACCCCTTGATGGATTGTCGGCCCATTGCAGCTACCGTAGTCAGAGATACAAGTATTGTTATGGTGTGTGTATACGGACCGCAAAATGGCACCCATTAGTAGACATATTATTTGACGTTTTGTTTCACAATATTATGCAAAACCATCTTTTCTTACCTTCTGGTACCTGCTAATGTGTATTTGGGATCTGCATAAGTCCTGAAAATGTGTGCACGTCGGCCTCTGTAGTCCGTGAAGACGCAGTAGTTGATAAGCTTCTTCTTTTTTCTCTATCTTTTTGTTATGGGACATTCATCCTCCGCTGTTGCCATTTCTAATATAAAGTAGTGTAAAGTTCTTACTTATATCTGTCAGTAAACTCGCCGTGAAAGCGCTAAAACATCATCGGCGGTCACTCGAACGAGTATGACGTTCCTCCTGGTAGGGGTGTATCCCTTTATGGAGGATGCCTGTGCGTGACTTTGTTTTACGTGGGGAGACTGGTGCACAGACAGTCACCACACGATCCTTGACAGAATCGGGTCAGGGTCCAGTGGCATGGAGTCCAAGACGACTGGAGCCCTTTTCTGCTGCAGCCTTCTACCGCCATCGCAGCCTTTTTGGTAGTTCTTAAATCCACCGTCTTCCGCCTGCTCCGCCATTGAGGTCTTCACCGTATCCCTGGCTAGGGGGCAGTCAGATACTAGGCCTTTGCCAAGGGCCACCTGGGGTAACCGTAGTAAAGGGGTTAACCTCCTAGTGCCCCAAGACCCCATAGAGGAGCCCCCACTGCCGGATGCACTTTAACGTCATGCCCAGGACACGCTAAAACATACGGGTG
Source organism: Entelurus aequoreus (assembly GCF_033978785.1). Lineage (NCBI taxonomy): Eukaryota > Metazoa > Chordata > Actinopteri > Syngnathiformes > Syngnathidae > Entelurus > Entelurus aequoreus. Next base: position 20,501,125 of record NC_084741.1, on the reverse strand, counting down.
GGGGGTGGGTGTATGGTAGGTCCCTCACATAATATAGGCCCACTCGCAGGCTCGGACAGACCAAGATGCCGGAACGATGTTAAGGGGGCCGCAAGTCTCCCGATTGGTAGGCCGGCGGGGAGCGGTATGGCAGGGCCACACCAAGCCATCTAGCGGGTTCCTTCCCTGCAATAGAGGCCGACTCGCAGGCTTGGACAGACCCACATGCCGGAACGATGTTAAGGGGGCCGCAAGTCTCCCAATTGATCGGCCGGGGGGAGCGGGGTGGCAGGGTCACACCAAGTCATCTCGCGGGTTCCTTCCCTGCAATAGAGGCCGACTCGCAGGCTCGGACATACCCACGTGCCGGAACGATGTTAAAGGGGCCGCAAGTCTCCCGATTGGTCGGCCGGTGGGGAGCGGGATGGCATTGCCACACCAAGCCATCTAGTGGTTTCCTTCCCTGCAATAGAGGCTGACTCGCAGGCTCGGACAGACCCACATGCCGGAACGATGTTAAGGGGGCCGCAAGTCTCCCGATTAGTCGGCCGGCGGGGAGCGGGATGGCAGGGCCACACCAAGCCATCTAGCGGGTTCCTTCCCTGCAATAGAGGCCGACTCGCAGGCTCGGAGAGACCCACATGCCCCATTAATGTTAAAGGGACCGCAAGTCTCCCGATTGGTCGGCCGGTGGGGAGCGGGGCGGCAGGGCCGCATCAAGCCATCTCGTGGGTTCCTTCCCTGCAATAGAGGCTGACTCGCTGGCTCGGAGAGACCCACATGCCGGAACAATGTTAAGGGGGCCGCAAGTCTCTGGCGGGGAGCGGGGTGGCAGGGCCGCACTAAGCCATCTCGCGGGTTCCTTCCCTGCAATAGAGGCTGACTCGCAGGCTCGGAGAGACCCACATGCCCCAACAATGTTAGGGGGCCACAAGTCTCCGAGTGGTCGGCCAGCAGGGAGCGTGGCGGCATGGCAGCACCAGGCTGTCTCGTGAGTTCCTTCCTCGGAGAGACCCACATGCCCGAACAATGTTGAGGGGGCTGTAAGGTGAGGACGTTGCCTTCTTCTGATATCTTGGCAGAATCGGCACCAGCTGTGGCTGTAGTATCCTTCTCAAAGCCGAGTCTCGAAGAACGAGATTTCACGAGAATTACGGCTCATGACGCAAAACACCTACAAGTAGCGAATATACTGTATCGACATTTGTTAAATATCGCTTTTATTTTGCGAAAAACTGCAATAAAACACAGCTTATGTGTTTACAGTGGTCCACGTTCCTCTTTCCAACAAGAGTACTCCACTGTTTTTAGGGTTTTGTAGTGAACCAGGAGGGTGGTATGTTGTCATTCTCAGGCCTGATTTGGCCCCCGGGCCGTCAGTCGCTGCTGGTCACTGCAAGGTTCAGACTCTCGGTTGGGTTGAGGAGGGAAGAACAAGAGAGAAAAAAAGAAAGTGAGCCGTGAAGTTCTTGTCAGGATAAGTCGCCATCTCACAATGGATAGAATCATCGAGGAGAGCAGATTGTGTCGAATTGAACCTTTTGGAGTGTAATGAAAGAGAAACTTGGAAAGGGGGCAGCAGCTTTCTGGTTAACACACAACGTTTCTGAGTGTGTTGTGTCTCTCGAGGCCTGAAAATAGGATCTGTCTCGCCCGCAGCCGACATTTGTCTTGGAGAAACAATACAAAGTCCATTTCCCACTGCAGAGTAATCAGGAGTGTGATTTATTGATTGTGCGCGCTGACGTGCACATTGGGAAATTGCTTTGTAGTGCCCTCCCACGTACACACACACACTCGCATACAAAGAGACCTGATCACTGTCCAATTTGGGTATGGACCCACAATCACTAAGCTCATGTTAGCCTTTGGGCTGAAAGGAACTATCTCGGTTCACAATGCAAACAAACGCCATTGGTGGATCTACACTTAACATCCACTGTAATGATACCAAGTACAGGAGCGTATCTAGTCGATGCTACTATGATTACATCGATATTTTTTAGCATCACAACATCTTGTTTCGTTTCTTTGAAGTTTATATTATGTTTATAAAGTGAGGAAATATGTCCCTGTACACATGAGGACTTTGAATATGACCAATGTATGATCCTGTAACGACTTGGTGTCGGATTGATACCCAAATGTGTGGTATCATCCAAAACTAATGTAAAGCACCCAAACAACAGAAGAATAAGTGATTATTACATTTTAACAGAAGTGTAGATAGAAAATGTTAAAAGAGTACGTAAGCAGATATTAACAGTAAATGAACAAGTAGATTATTAATCCATTTTTACAGTTTGTCCCTCATAATGTTGAAAAAATATGTAAAAGAAAAAGTAAGCAGATATTAACAGTAAATGAACAAGTAGATTAATAATTCATTTTCTACCACGTGTCCTTAATAATGTTGACAAATTATTATTATTATTATTTTGTTGTCCCCTTTATTTAGAAACGTATCAAAGTACCAAAAAGTATCGAAATGCATTTTGGTGCCAGTACCAAAATATTGGTATCGGGACAACACTACATTGGCATGTGGTCTCAATAACTAACGCAACGGTGGTGCTTTAGTGAAAATGTTGAATAAATCTTGCTTCACATTTCCAAGCCTCTTTCTGAGTGTCTCTGAAAACAAGCTGTTTTTAAAGGTGCGTTCTTTTTAGATGCAAATGAACACTTCTTTTGACCGTCTCCTCCCTGTTAGCCGCGTTGTAGCTCCAGCAGTACCACTCCCTTGCCGACAAATATACGTTGAAACTAGGGCTGTTAAAGGCCTACTGAAATGACATTTTCTTATTTAAACGAAGATAGCAGGTCCATTCTATGTGTCATACTTGATCATTTTGCGATATTGCCATATTTTTGCTGAAAGGATTTAGTAGAGAACATCGACGATAAAGTTTGCAACTTTTGGTCGCTGATAAAAAAGCCTTGCCTGTACCGGAAGTAGCGTGACGTCACAGGGTGTGGAGCTCCTCACATCTGTACATTGTTTACAATAATGGCCACCAGCAGCGAGAGCGATTCGGACCGAGAAAGCGACGATTAACCCATTAATTTGAGCGAGGATGAAAGATTTGTGGATGAGGAAAGTGAGAGTGAAGGATTAGAGGGCAGTGGAAGCGATTCAGATAGGGAAGATGCTGTGAGAGGCGGGTGGGACCTGATATTCAGCTGGGAATGACTAAAACAGTAAATAAACACACGACAAATACTGTATATACTCTATTAGCCACAACACAACCAGGCTTATATTTAATATGCCACAAATTAATCCGCATAACAAACACCTCCCCCCTCCCGTCCATATAACCCACCAATACAACTCAAACACCCGCACAACACACTCAATCCCACAGCCCAAAGTACTGTTCACCTCCGTAAAGTTCATACAGCACATATATTTCCCCAAAGTTACGTACGTGACATGCACATAGCGGCACGCACGTACGGGCAAGCGATCAAATGTTTGGAAGCCAAAGCTGCGTACTCACGGTAGTGCGTCTGCTGTCCAACTCAAAGTCCTCCTGTTTGTGTTGCTGCAGCCGGCCGCTAATACACCGTTTCCCACCTACAGCTTTCTTCTTTGTTGTCTTCATTGTTCATTAAACAAATTGCAAAAGATTCACCAACACAGATGTCCAGAATACTGTGGAATTTTGCGATGAAAACAGACGACTTAATAGCTGGCCACAATGGTGTCCCAATATGTCCGCACAAACGTCATCATACCGAGACGTTTTCAGCAGAATATTTTGCGGGAAATTTAAAATTGCACTTTACTAATCTAACCCGGCCATATTGGCATGTGTTGCAATGCTAAGATTTCATCATTGATATATAAACTATCAGACTGCGTGGTCGGTAGTAGTGGGTTTCAGTAGGCCTTTAAATTAACAGCAATTTCCCCTGCCGCAGCGGGTGAAATTTGGCTGCGTTTGCTGGTTAGTGATGAGCCACAAGTGGGAAAATAGCAAGCGGAAATGGACAAAGAATAGATGACATTATGGAAATGGATTAACTGGCTGGAATATAAAGACAATATAACATACATCCATAAACCTGGATGCATATGCAAAAGTGCAATATATTTATCTGTACAGTAATCTATTTATTTATATCTGCACCTTATTGCTCTTTTATCCTGCACTACCATGAGCTAATGCAACACAATTGTGTTCTTATCTGTACTGTAAAGTTCAAATTTGAATGACAATAAAAATGAAGTCTAAGTCTAATATCAGCTACGAAGCCCTGGAAAGTTGTTCTCCCTGACAAGGAAAGACTATTTTTGGCCGTGAGCCGTCTTCACTGGAGCAAATGCCTGCTGCCGCGCTGGCAGGTGGCCCTTCACATCCCTGCTTAGATTACAGTTAAGTGGCACAAAATGTAGATTATTGTAACTGCTTGAGTAAAATGGGATAAAAAGCTCTACAGAAATGAAAAGACGGTAGGCAGGATGTCAAAAGGGGACTTTTTTTTTTTTTTTATTGCAAATAGTCCGGTCCGTAGTCAAAAAACATGTCAAGACACTTCCAGCTTCAAAATAAAAGCGCCACTCTTTACAGTACCTCCGGTCTCACTACATTAACAAAATAAAAATGTCTTAATTGTCTTACATTACGATCATGCTTTGTCAAAGCAGTTCTGTTATGTAATCTGTGATATTTGCACCCAAATAAATCTGGTACAACAGTTGAGGATTATAGATGGGGACATTTTGTCGCAGATTGAGATAAATTGTATACTTTTATAACATGTTTTGGTTGATAGTCCTCAATTACAGAATGATTAGCAGGCTGAATATGACAGTTTATTAATAAATAGAGAAGGTTAAAACATTGCCATCAGAGACACACATTTCAGAAGTGTTTATTCAGGTAGAAATATTACAGATTACATTACCAAACGTCTTTGACAATCAGAACATGATCGTGACAATCTACATTTTGTGTTATTAATGCGCGAAACTAGTATCTAAACATAGAAGTGGAGCTCTTTCCCTGAATGCAAGTGCTCCTACAGCAAAAGTACATATGTTGTATTTCTACAAAATCTGGCAAGACACCAAAACACTGCAGGTAATTTATTTTATTGTCATTAAAAGCGTGTTTGTGTCCTTTTTGTGTTGAGCTGTTTAAAAAAACGAAATGTTAAAAAAAAAATGTTTCATTAAAGCAAACTAATTGTCCAGTCTTGGTATTAAAAACGTTAAAGGTATCTGTCTAGGGTACACACTTATTAATGATGAAAAATTATATATATATCTGTGATATCACGATAAATTTTGAGTTAACTATGAACAAAATGTACGGAGCCCCTAAAGGGACATGGGAATTTTTTTTTTTTTTAGACATGTATCTCGTGGCCACGAGATACTTTCTCGTGGCCACGAGATACATGTCTAAAAAAAAAAAAACTTTTTATTTAAAAAAAATAAAAAAATATATATATTTTTTTTTTTTATATAAAAAGTTTCTCGTGTCCACGAGAAACTTTCTCGTGGCCACGAGAAACTTTCTCGTGCGCACGAGAAAGCATTGGATGCGTGCTGATGGTTTGGTGTGTGTTAAAATGGCACTTTAGGAGTTAATATGGCTGTTTTTCCAATTAGGACTCAACAGATTGAGTTTCTGGAGCATCACATTTGTGGGGTCAATTAAACGTTCAAAATGGCCAGAAAAAGAGAACTTTCATCTGAAACTCGACAGTCTATTCTTGTTCTTAGAAATGAAGGCTATTCTACAAAATTGTTTGGGTGACCCCAAACTTTTGAACGGTAGTGTATATATATATTATATATTACTGTAACTTGTTCTTAAAAATAGTAGTTATTTTGTTTGTCAAATTTAGTGTTTGTGTGTATATATGTATACTGTATATACGTATGTGTGTTTCTTCCTATACCGGGGGTCGGCAACCCGCGGCTCTAGAGCCGCATGCGGCTCTTTAGCGCCGCCCTAGTGGCTCTCTGGAGATTTTTCAAAAATGTATGAAGAATGGAAAAATAAAAAGGAAAATCAATTTTTTTGTTTTAGTATGGTTTCTGTATGAGGACAAACATGACACAAACCTCCCTAATTGTTATAAATCACACTGTTTGTATTAAACATGCTTCACTGATTCGAGTATTTGGCGAGCGCCGTTTTGTCCTACTTATTTTGGCGGTCCTTGAACTCACCGTATAGTTTGTTTGCATGTATAACTTTCTCCGACTTTCTAGGACGTGTTTTATGCCACTTTTTCTGTCTCATTTTGTCCACCACACTTTTAACGTTGTGCGTGAGTGCACAAAGGTGAGTTTTGTTGATATTATTGACTTGTGTGGAGTGCTAATCAGACATATTTGGTCACTGCATGACTGCAAGCTAATCGATGCTAACATGCTATTTAGGCTAGCGATATGTACATATTGCATCATTATGCCTCATCTGTAGCTATATTTGAGCTAATTTAGTTTCCTTTAAGTCCTCTTAATTAAATGTATATCTCATGACACATGTAATATGGCTTTTAATTTTTTGCGGCTCCAGACAGATTTGTTTTTGTATTTTTGGTCCAATATGGCTCTGTCAACATTTTGGGTTGCCGACCCCTGTCCTATACAGTATACATGTATGTGTGTGTGTGTGCGTGTATATACTGTGTGTGTGTATATATATATATATATATATATATATATATATATATATATATATATATATATATATATATATATATATATATATATATATATATATATATATATTATATATACACATATACATATATATATATATATATTTATATAATATATATACACATATAAATTATATGGGTAGATATTTGCTCTAAAAAGGGTATTTCAACAAGTAAATAGTACAGTAGGTAGTCGATGTTGATATATGTAATGCACATAAGGGTATTCTAGTCAGATGCGCGTGTGTAAATATGCGATGTGTAAATATCAAAATATTACGTACGTCGAATCACTTTTTGTCAGGCAATATTACATTTAATGACAATTTTACATAAATGAATACATCCAAACACGTTGTACATATTTATTATTTGCAGGAAGAAATAACAGTTACAATTGTGTGTGTATCTTCCAAGCAAGAAAGAAGTTTGATCACATCAACATGGGACTAACTGACACACTCCGCTTCACTGCAGGTCCGCAAGCCACGCCCACCCCCCACAGCCACAGAAGAGGAAAACTGTCCTTTCCCGGGCATGATAAAGTCTTAAATAATGTCAAACACGTAGCGTTACAATAACCAGGAAGATAAAGTGTTTGTCTCACACCTACTAATCAAGCATTCACATTTTGCCACAACACACATGGGGGAAAGTCCTAATTGAAAATACAGCCATATTAACTCCTAAACTGCCATTTTAACACACACCAAACCATCAGCACGCATCCAATGCTTTCTCGTGGCCAAAAAAATAAATAAAAAAAATAAAAATAAATATTTTTTTTATATATTTTTTTTTTAATAAAAAGTTTCTCATGGCCACGCGAAAGTTTCTCGTGGCCACGAGATACTTTCTCGTGGCCACGAGATACATGTCTAAAAAAAAAAAAAAATTCCCATGTCCCTTTAGGGGCTCCGTAAAAATGCGATTAATCGAGATATTTTAATTGTTTGAAAGCCCGAGTTAAAACTATATACTTGTTTTGTTTTTTTTTGTTTTTTTTTTACAAATGTATACAAACAGGCGAGAGGAAAGCGAAGAAGAACAAACTTAAGAACTGAGGAGTTCTTAAAAGTTAATTTATTGGTGTTCTTTTTTTGTTGTTGACACATTTCATTCCATAAAGCTTTAAAGGCCTACTGAAATTAAATTGTCTTATTCAAACGGGGATAGCAGATCCATTCTATGTGTCATACTTGATCATTTTGCGATATTGCCATATTTTTGCTGAAAGGATTTAGTAAAGAACATCGACAATAAAGTTTGCAACTTTTGGTCGCTGATAAAAAAAAGCCTTGCCTGTACCGGAAGTAGCGTGACGTCGCAGGTTGAAAGGCTCCTCACATTTCCCCATTGTTTACACCAGCAGCGAGAGAGATTCGGACCGAGAAAGCGACGATTACCCCATTAAATTGAGCGAGGATGAAAGATTCGTGGATGAGGAACGTGAGAGTGAAGGACTAGAGTGCAGTACAGGACGTGTCTTTTTTCGCTCTGACCGTAACTTAGGTACAAGGGCTCATTGGATTCCACACTTTCTCATTTTTCTATTGTGGATCACGGATTTGTATTTTAAACCACCTCGGATAACGCGAAATGGACATTCACAGTGACTTTTATCTCCGCGACAATACATCGGCGAAGCACTTTAGCTACGGAGCTAACCTGATAGCATCGTGCTTAAATGCGGATAGAAACAAAAGAAATAAGCCCCTGACTGGAAGGATAGACAGAAGATCAACAATACTACCAAACTCTGGACCTGTAACTACACGGTTAATGCTGTACCGCCTGGCGAAGCCTAGCAATGCTGTTGCTAACGACGCCATTGAAGGTAACTTAGATACGGGACCTCGACAGATCTATGCTAAAAACATTAGCTCTCCACCTACGCCAGCCCTCATCTGCTCATCAACACCCGTGCTGACCTGCGTTCCAGCGATCGACGGCGCGACGAAGGACTTCACCCGATCATCGATGTGGTCGGCGGCTAGCGTTGGATAGCGCGTCTGCTATCCAACTCAAAGTCCTCCTGGTTGTGTTGCTGCAGCCAGCCGCTAATACACCGATCCCACCTACAACTTTCTTCTTTGCAGTCTCCATTGTTCATTAAACAAATTGCAAAAGATTCACCAACACAGATGTCCAGAATACTGTGGAATTTTGCGATAAAAATAGAGCTGTTTGTATTGGGATACAATGGTGTCCGAATACTTCCGCTTCAACCATTGACGTCACGCGCAAACGTCATCATACATAGACGTTTTCAACCGGAAGTTTCCCGGGAAATTTAAAATTGCACTTTATAAGTTAACCCGGCCGTATTGGCATGTGTTGCAATGTTAAGATTTCATCATTGATATATAAACTATCAGACTGCGTGGTCGGTAGTAGTGGGTTTCAGTAGGCCTTTAAATGTAAAGGGTAGGTGTTATTATAATGTATGCCTGCCTAATTGCAACAACTATGTATGTCCATGCAATAATACAGCCTAGTCTATAAAATTCGCTACACCGCCCTGATATCGAAGTACATGTCAAACTACTTCAATAACGTAAATGACCGCCATAACCACAACACCAGGGGGAGCTCCACAAACCACGTCAAACCCAGATTCCGATCTAACAAAGGTCTTAACTCATTCTCCTTCTATGCCACATCAATATGGAATGCACTCCCAACAGGTGTAAAAGAAAGTGCATCTCTATCCTCCTTCAAAACCGCACTAAAAGAACACCTCCAGGCAACTACAACCCTAGACTAACACCCTCCACCCACCACATCCCACCTCCCCGGATTGTAAATAATCAAATGTAAATAATCAAATGTATATACTTGTTCTTATGCTTTCTGAGCTCAATATGTTCACTGCTTGCTGTACATATCCTACCAAGTCCGACCTACACTGTTACAATGTCCATTTCTCAGATTATATAATTGTTGATGACTGAAGTGCTGATAGCAACCAAACCTAAACCCGCCGCCCCATACCCCCTCCACATGCCACCCCCCGGAATGTAAATAATGTATATAATTCAATGTATATACTCTGATGATTAACTTGTGTGATGACTGTATTATGCTGATAGTATATATTTGTACCATGAATTGATTAACGTGGACCCCGACTTAAAGAAGTTGAAAAACTTATTCGGGTGTTACCATTTAGTGGTCAATTGTACGGAATATGTACTGTACTGTGCAATCTACTAATAAAAGTTTCAATCAATCAATCAATCAATCAATCAATGCATGTTTTGATCATCTACGTGTGGTCCGGTTAAGCTAACAAAGCTAATATGCTAACATAAAACATTTCGTAATCTGCGGTTATTGGACTCACTGTTTTATTGTATCCACCGTTGCCATACATTGTACAAACTGTACAGCCTGCCGTTTCCTTTAACTTGGACACACACGTCTGTACCTTTTGGCCATTCTGAGCCAGTAATTTCCAGAAGTTATCTCACCCTCTGAGAAGCCACCATTTCACTAATGATTTCCAATCTCACAAAAATGTGTGGAATGAAAATTAAAATACAACATTTCTGTCAACGAAGATTTACGCCAGCCTTTGATAGTAGGCTAATATATATAATATAGACACTAACATCATGTGTTGCATTATAACACTTACATAAGAATTTTAATTTTTTGCGGCTCCGGACATTTTTTTATTTTTATTTTTGGTCCAATATGGCTCTTTCATCATTTTGGGTTGCCGACCCCTGACTTATGCGGATCCCAACTACTGTACACAAAAAACTGGTGCTAACCATGGTTTTGCATACTATGACCCCTTTATTGTAAGACAGTATTTCAAATTCTAAAGAGGCATTGTATTGCGGGTGGTGGTCGACAACAAATGGCTTACTTCTACTGAAACTAGATGACTTCCTGTCGACATGTGTTGCAGTAAGCAGCTTGAAACAGCAACATAACCACTGTCTGGGTACATCATTAAAACGTGCACACAGCGACTTCCTGTTCGGTGCAAAATGAGCTTAAAAACAACTGAAAGTATCCACAAATGGAGCAGAATCACATCCTCAAAGGATTTACCAATCATTCTCCTTATGTATGTTATGGTTTGCAGAGGGAGATGACGGCAACAGACACCAGGGGAGAGTATGTAGCTCTGAGATTTATTATATATATATATATATATATATATATATATATATATATATATATATATATATATATATATATATATATATATATATATATGTATATAAAATAATCAAATAATACTAAATATAACAACTAAGGAAATGGAGTGTGACAAAATCCAAGAGTGTGTATGGTGTAAGACTATGTGTAGTATTTAACCGTAAATGTTGGTGAGAGCGAAGGAACGAGGCAGTCCATGGGGTAGGCAGATGGTCCAGGGCGAGAGAGAGGCGTCAGAGTCCGAGTCCATGCGAGGGGTCGAGGATCTGGGGTGGCAGTCCAAAGTCCAAAACAGATGTCGAGGTGCACAGCTCGATCATGCGGGGACGAAGGCAGATTGCTGGGGAGGACGACAAGGAAGAACAATGAAACACGGAGGGAGAAACGTAGAGAGAGAGAGAGAGCATAAAGCTGGGTATCGGCTCACGGTACAGAAGATTATATTCCGGCGCGGGATGGCAGGTTGAGTAGGCTTATGAAGGCAGCTCGTTCATCACGGGCAGGTGCGCACCGATTGCAGATTGTCTGCAGGCGCGAGGAGGCACGCCCGCAGCGGAGAGAGAGCGGCTGTGGGCGTGGCCCGCGGTGCGCTCGTCAGGACGCAAAGATGAGGACGCATTGGAATGCGCCCTGGCCGTGACAATGTAACCACCATTACATTTTATGTAGACCACAAGGAAGTGTTTTACATTTAGAAGAAAATGTGCCTTATAATCCGGTGTGCCCTATGGTCCGGAAAATACAGTAATTAATAAATAATTGTTGAATAACATCACAAGGCCATTTATATTTGTTATTTTAATTTGTTTACTTACTATGGTGTATTAATTATTCATTGATTTATTCACTGTTCTGGTTACAGAGAACAAGGAAAGGGGATAAAATTGCTTTGACATGAAAAAGGGGTAGGATTAAATAAGCTCTGCTTCTTATACTCCTTTTCAAACGTGCTGTAATGAAACAACTTGTTGGAAAGAAACTGAACTCAACTGAACTGCGAGGGCAGCCGTAACTGCCATGTGGCCCTCATTGAAAACACACGTCTGACACCCTGCAGCCTATTAGCTTTTTAGTGTCTGGATTCAAAAATTGCTAGTAAAAACAATCGTAAATATTCAATGTTGAAGTGTCGAAAATATTCGAGGGAGTTCAAGCGACATAAAAGTAATGTAAATTTGAAATACGACAAAGTTTTGCGCTCCATCTTGACCTTGGAGCCCTCCACCTTCACACGTGGCGCTCATGTGACCGTCGGGATGTTTTACAAGACTCACATGTTTTTACTGAGTCATCACTGGAGCATTCCTGCCCGATTCCCTGATGCCATCCTTTTCTTCACGAGGGCAGGGAAATGGATCCTTCATCCGCCTCCTCCGTTTGTTCCTAACTGACAATACAGGAAGGCTGGGAGCAGGCGAGTGGTGACTCCACTCCCTTGTTTTGGGGCTTTTTTCCCCCCGCAAACAACCATGGGGAGTCCCTTTAAGTGGCGTTCCTTTGGGAAGCTGGCGGACGCTCGTGACGGCAGGTAACGATCAAAGGTGGTTGGGAGGGCGGGGGGAGACCACTACGCTGCCGGCTGTCTTTGCACCTGTTGTCAGCTCGCAGTGCGGCTGCTTAAAGGCCTACTGAAATGATTTTTTTAAATTTAAATGGCAATAGCTGATCTATTCTATGTGTCATACTTGATCATTTCGCGATATTGCCATATTTTTGCTGAAAGGATTTAGTAGAGAACAACGATGATAAAGTTCGCAACTTTTGGTCGCTGATTAAAAAAAAGCCTTGCCTATACTGGAAGTAGCGTGACATCACAGGAGGAAGGGCTGCTCACATTTCCCCATTGTTTACAATGCAGCGAGAGAGATTCGGACCGAGAAAGCGACGATTACCCCATTAATTTGAGCCAGGATGAAAGATTCGTGGATGAGGTACGTGAGAGTGAAGGACTAGAGTGCAGTGCAGGATGCATCTTTTTTCGCTCTGACCGTAACTTAGGTACAAGCTGGCTCATTGGATTCCACACTCTCTCCTTTTTCTATTGTGGATCACGGATTTGTATTTTAAACCACCTCGGATACTATATCCTCTTGAAAATGAGAGTCGAGAACGCGAAATGGACATTCACAGTGACTTTTATCTCCACGACAATACATCGGCGAAGCACTTTAGCTACGGAGCTAACGTGATAGCATCGTGCTTAAATGCAGATAGAAACAAAAGAAATAAACCCCTGACTGGAAGGATAGACAGAAAATCAACAATACTATTAAACCATGGACATGTAACTACAAGGTTAATGCTTTCTAGCCTGGCGAAGCTTAACAATGCTGTTGCTAACGACGCCATTGAAGCTAACTTAGCAACAGGACCTCACAGAGCTATGATAAAAAACATTAGCTATCCACCTACGCCAGCCAGCCCTCATCTGCTCATCAACACCCGTGCTCACCTGCGTTCCAGCGATTGACGGAAGGATGAAGGACTTCACCCGATCATCCGTGCGGTCGGCGGCTAGCGTCGGATAGCGCGTCTGCTATCCAAGTCAAAGTCTCCTCCTGGTTGTGTATTTACAGCCAGCCGCTAATACACCGATCCCACCTACAACTTTCTTCTTTGCAGTCGTCATTGTTCATTAAACAAATTGCAAAAGATTCACCAACACAGATGTCCAGAATACTGTGGAATTTTGAGATGAAAACAGAGCTTTTTTGTATTGGATTCAATGGTGTCCGAATACTTCCGTTTAACTATTGACGTCACGCGACTACGTCATCATACATAGACGTTTTCAACCGGAAGTTTAGCGGGAAATTTAAAATTGCACTTTATAAGTTAACCCGGCCGTATTGGCATGTGTTGCAATGTTAAGATTTCATCATTGATATATAAACTATCAGACTGCGTGGTCGGTAGTAGTGGGTTTCAGGAGGCCTTTAAAGTACTTTCAAGGGTGGTTGATCTGATTTACTCACATTATCCAGAAGTTGGCAGCGAGTATGTAGCATTCAAAGACCGCCTGGTATTGAAGACTCATTTGAAAGCACTCCGTTTGTTGAAGTCATGACGTCTCATGGGCTAAATTAAAGACGCTAGCGGGGCATATTTTGGCCACACCTGGTCTATATACTGAGAAATCTGTCACAACTAACTGAAGCAGCTAAATACAATAACCACCTGACTTTAGTTTCCAGATTTGTTAACAGAATGTTCATCAGGCAGGTGAGTTTTGCCTTCCAATGTCTCTTCTAATAGCTCATGAACCAACATACGTAAAGTCACTCACATGTTGATGGGATCTCGAATACTGTATGAGGATTACAGTCTAACAGGTAGTCAGTTTTCGGCGCACTTTCTGATGGTTAAGAAACTGCTGATCCAGTCAGCAGGATCTGTGCCTGTGGGGATTAAGGATTCAATCAGGGTGGTCGGTTTCCTCTGCAAAATCAAGACCATTGAGTGGTATCAAAAGAATTTCTGGAACGTCTGAGCACAAAGACTGCGAGAGAGAAAACATGGCGACGATCAAAGGCAGATGGTCGTCGGTCACATGATGAGAAGACAACAGCAATGTTGTGGTTTCTCTTGACGCTTTGGTTCGAATGGAACTCAGGCGCAAGGGGAGGAGTTAGGGCCATCATAAACATTGCACTAAGGTGTCGAAGGGAGTAGGGGGAAAAAAACACGAACCCAAAGATCCTAAGGATGGAACACACTCCAAATAAAAAGCAATGTTTCCGTAGAGACCTAACAGACACGAGTTTTTGTACCCAAAGTGGATTGTTTGAACTACAAAAGATTTACAGCTTGTGAGATTTCCAGCCAACAACTTCAGGAATCTGTTGCCCGGGCGACTCAGAGATAAAGTCACTACTCTGCTGATAACTGTAATGACTTCAAGCTGTCTGCTTGTATTTTATCAGCTTATGGGAGGAGCACCACGTTCTCTCTTTCACTTTGTCCAGCTTTTGTCGTCTCAGCTTTGTCTTTTTAGTCTCTCTTCAGTCACTGGGCCTTTACTTTAGATGTTTCTATCATTGAAACCACATTGTTTTTAATTCAACCTGCAGCCTGGCACTCCCCTCTCGATGTAACCATGTTAGAGGTGCCTGTTCAGGCTATAAATCCTCATTTTTATCCCCTAAAGATGACGTTTACACTCACAGCTGAAACCCGTAAAGTGAACATTTAACCACAAACTCTGGAGCGCAGTTTGACGAAGCGCACGTAATCAGATTTGTCTGGGCGTGCTACCAATTTCCCCTCAGGGAATGAATAAAGTCTTATCGCCCTACCTCAAATCAAACTTGTTCGTGACACAGGGAGGTTTGTCCATTGCACTTATGTAGTTAAACACTGGCATGTGATTAGCGCGAGTGGAACATCTGTGCTCCGACAAAGTTTCACTGCTGTGCACCCACCAACCCCGTTATTAGAAAAGCAAAACCAGTCCCGGAGGGAGAATGGAGCCTGGGGACTAAGTTGAACGAGGACATCCGAGTGACTGACGGACTCCCTGGACTGAGCTGTCATTTTGAGGCAGCCCCGGGGTCCCTCGGCTCCACTAGCGCCGTGGTCGCCGTCGTGTTTGTCTTCTTCCTGGTCGGCCATAAATCATTCAAGCGGCAGAGCTCTTGGGAAGAAAAGCCCTGCAGTCAAAGAAAGGAACCTTTACGACTTGCAACAACTCGTCTCTGAAATGCAGAGATGAGAGGGTAATGCACGAGCATTAGATCTTCATCAAAGGAAGACAAATAATAGACAGAAGAACCAGAAAAATCATCAAAACAGGATTTTTATGATTATTACAGGATTGTTGTATCGCAAAGACAGATGTTTAGTCGCTGTTAATTTAGTTAATGGGCGGTCTAACATCACCGTACTGATCGGTCAGAATACAACTTAGTATGTAAACATCATTACGGCTATAACTTGATTCGACACGGATCAAGTTCCACACAGATATTTAAAAAAAACAAACGTTCTCTGCACTTCCGTGTTAAAAACACGCGTTAAATAATCTCAGTTCATTGAAAAACACATTCACAGTTCTTCGATTAGTCAGAGGCCGGGTTTTTCTGCAACAACATTGATTCAACAAAGATCAAAGGTGAAAATTACAGCGAGACTCTACCTACGTTCTTCGATTAGTCAAAGGTCGGGTAGTTCTGCAACAACATCTATTCAACAAAGGATATGGTGAAAATTACCACTTTGGTCTCAATCACAATCAGTGATTGTGATTCAGTGATTTTTCTAAGTATCAAAAAGTTGGGATTTTTCTGTCAAAAAGTGGGGATTTTTTGTAAATTTCAAAAAATCTGGATATTTTTGCAAGTGTCAAAAAGTCGTGATTTTTTTCTGTCAGAAATTCGGGACTTTTTCTGTGATTTTTTTTTAGTGTAAAAATGTCAGGATTTTTTCCTGTCAGAAAGTCGGGACTTTTTCTGTGATTTTTTTACTGTAAAAAAGTCAGGATTTTTCTGTCAAAAAGTCAGGATTTTTTCTGTCAAAAAGTCAGGATTTTTTCTTAGTGTCAAAAAGTCTGGGTTTTTTTAAGTGTCAAAAAGTCTGGTTTTTTTTCTAAGTGTCAAAAAGTCGGGATTTTTTCTAAGTGTCAAAAAGTCTGTTTTTTTTCTAAGTGTCAAAAAGTCGTAATTGTTTTCTAAGTGTCAAAAAGTCAGGATTTTTTGTAAGTGTCAAAAAGTCAGGATTTCTGTCAAAAAGTCAGGATTTTTTCTGTCAAAAAGTCAGGATTTTTTCTGTCAAAAAGTCGGGATTTTTTCTTAGTGTCAAAAAGTCTGGTTTTTTTCTAAGTGTCAAAAAGTCTGGGTTTTTTTCAAAGTGTCAAAAAGTCGGGATTTTTTCTAAGTGTCAAAAAGTCAGAATTTTTTTCTAAGTGTCAAAAAGTCAGGATTTTTTGTAAGTGTCAAAAAGTCAGGATTTTCCTGTCAAAAAGTCAAGATTTTTGCTGTCAAAAAGTCAAGATTTTTGCTGTCAAAAAATCTGGATTCTTTCTTAGTGTCTAAATCTGGGGATTTTTTCTAAATGTCAAAAAATCTGTTTTTTTTCTAAGTGTCAAAAAGTCTGGATTTTTTCTTAGTGTCAAAATGTCGGGATTTTTTTTGTAAGTGTCAAAAAGTTGGGTTTTTTGTTCAGTGTCAAAAAATTGGGATTTTTCTATCAAAAAATTTAGATATTTTCTGTCAAAAAGTCGTTTTTTTTCTAAGTGTCAAAAAGTCTGGATTATGTCAAAAAGTCTGGATTTTTTCTAAGTGTCAAAAAATTGGGATTTTTTCCTGCCAAAAAGTTGGGATTTTTTATAAGTGTCAAAGTGGTAGAAAAGTGTATTACAACCAAGTACAGCTGCGGCCTGTATGTACCACAGCTGAAAAAACATATATATTGCATTCTATGAGGCGCTCGCGGCACCGGCCCTATAGTTAAGAGAGACACTGATATACAGTATATGCCCAGGGCTCCGACTACTTCAGCGTTATAGTGAGTTGATTTTTCATGCTCATTTTTTTGCTGTTTTTATCTGCCAAACGTGGAAAGCCGGTCCATGAAAATAATGCATACTTTAAACTGGTCCTTGGTGGAAATAAGGTCGGGGACCCCTGTAGTTCATTAGTACCGCAGTACTTTATTAGTACCGGTATACTGTACAATTTAGACTTAGACAAACTTTACTGATCCACAAGAGAAATTGTTCCACACAGTAGCTCAGTTTCAAAGGATGGAAAGGGTAAGGATGGAAAGAATAATGCAGTTACTAAGTATATAAAAATGTACCATAGTAGCAATATAAAATATAACATATGTGTAATATTTACTTTATACACTATCGTTCAAAAGTTTGGGGTCACATTGAAATGTCCTTATTTTTGAAGGAAAAGCACTGTACTTTTCGATGAAGATAACTTTAAACTCGTCTTAACTTTAAAGAAATACACTCTATACATTGCTAATGTGGTAAATGACAATTCTAGCTGCAAATGTCTGGTTTTTGGTGCAATATCTACATAGGTGTATAGAGGCCCATTTCCAGCAACTATCACTCCAGTGTTCTAATGGTACAATGTGTTTGCTCATTGGCTCAGAAGGCTAATTGATGATTAGAAAACCCCTGTGCAATCATGTTCACACATCTGAAAACAGTTTAGCTCGTTACAGAAGCTACAAAACTGACCTTCCTTTGAGCAGATTGAGTTTCTGGAGCATCACATTTGTGGGGTAAATTAAACGCTCAAAATGGCCAGAAAAAGAGAACTTTCATCTGAAACTCGACAGTCTATTCTTGTTCTTAGAAATAAAGGCTATTCCACAAAATTGTTTGGGTGACCCCAAACTTTTGAACGGTAGTGTATATACAGTATATCATTTTTACTGATATTATATTATTGTATTATATTATATATTATATGTGTCAAAAAGTCTGAATTGTTTCTAAGTGTTGAAAAGTCTGGATTTTTTCTAAATGTCAAAAAGTCTGGATTTTTTTCAAAGTGTCAAAAAGTTTGGATTCTGTCAAAAAATCTGGATTTTTTCTAAATGCCAAAAAGTCTGCATTTCTTCTTAGTGTCAAAAATTCTGGAAAATTTTTCTAAGTGTCAAAAAGTCTGGATTTTTCTGTCAAATTCTGGGTTTTTTCTTACTGTAAAAAAAAATCTAGATTTTTTCTAAATTAAAAAAAATCTGGATTTTTTTCTAAATGTCAAAAATCTGGATTTTTATCTGTCAAAAAGTCTGGATTTTTTGTAGTTGTCAAAAAGTCTGGATTTTTTTCTAAATGTCAAAAAGTCTGGCTTTTTTCCAAGTGTCAAAAAATCGGGATTTTTCTGTCAAACAGTCTGGATTTTTTGTAAATGTCAAAAAGTCGGGTTTTTTTTTCTTAGTGTCAAAAAGTCGGGATTTTTTCTTAGTGTCAAAATGTTTGTGTTTTTTTCCAAGTGTCTGATACTGATATTATATTATTATATTATTTTTTTATATAATTGAGTTGAGTTGAGTTTGAGTTTATTTCGAACATGCAAGCATACAACATGATACATCACAATTTCCAGTTTCTCTTTTCAACATGTTCGAAAAGGAGTAGGAAAAAGCAGAGCTTATTTAATCCTACCCCTTTTCTTTTACATAACAGTTGCTAAACTTTTTTGTTCACTTCCTGTTCTCAATTTATTCACAATGTACTCCATAAGTAATCACAATAAAAATAAATAGATAAATTATAATTGGTGAAGTAAGTTACATTTCATATGATGAGATAAGTAAGATTATTTTGAGAGTGAAAGAATGGATGAATTAAATAAATTCAGAATGTTTATCATGGTTCTACTTCTTTGTACTTTGTAAACACTTTAAGTTTGAAGAGTTTCTTGAAGTGGATCATATTAGTACATTGTTTGATTGCTTTGCTTAATCCATTCCATAATTTAATTCCACATACTGATATACTGAAGGTCTTAAGTGTTGTACGTGCGTACAAATGTTTTAAATTATATTTTTTTCTAAGATTATATTTCTCCTCTTTTTTTGAGAAGAATTGTTGTATATTCTTGGGTAGCAGGTTATAGTTTGCTTTGTGTATAATTTTAGCTGTTTGCAAATTCACTATGTCGTGGAATTTCAGTATCTTTGATTCAATAAATAAAGGATTTGTATGTTCTCCATATCCAACATTATGTATTATTCTAACTGATCTTTTTTGTAACACCGTTAATTAATGAAGTGTACTTTAATAAATAATATATACAATGTATAACAAATCCCAATTACCATGTACAATATTACAGTATATGTAACAGCTGCAGCAAAAAAACAAAAAAACCCAAGTATTTATCATAAAGTATCACCTTTGGGAAGTAGTTTATCTTAAAGACGGTTAGCAATGACTTTTTCAATTTAATCTGTGGCTATTGACAAAAAAGTGTAGAAAAGTGCGGCCTATTAAGATTCTTGTTATCAGTCGATATCACATTAATGCTGAACATCCGCCTTCCCCTGGCAAGCATACACCTTTGGAAAAAAGCGCAACCTGCTCAGCGTCAAAGTAGCAAGTAGAAGCCAAGGGGCCTCCTTGAGGACAAAGTCCACCTGGATCCTGCCTTGTTCCTCGCATCGATTCTCGCAGGCCTCTCTCGTTGCTGCTGTTTGATATTCACGATGGAATATTACGGCAAGATAAATCGTTTCATCTTAGTTTTTATTGAGCGCTGTCACGGCGAGACACCTCCCACCTCGCTCGCCCCCCGTGAGCCGCATGATGGATTAGAAATTGGCCTAGAAGGGAATTTTTTTTTTTTTTTTTTTTTTTTTTTTTTTGCACGAACAGAATGGAACTGGGCTCGCCGGCGTCCAGGCGAGCCGACATATGAGGATTTATAAGCGAGATGACTTTGCCTCGCCTGACGTTGCACTTCCAGGTGCATGTTTTAACGCTGTTCTTGCACTTTTCGTCGGAGTGCCGGACTAACGTGGCAAGTGCGTTTATCGATGACGCATGCATGCTTCGCGTTACTTCACTCTTCTCTGGACAGGGACTGAGAAGTATGACGCGGTCCGCAAAGAAGGGATTGAAGCGGATTAACAGACCGATAGCAAGAAGGCGATTGCCCGATTGGAAAAGACAAAAGCAAGGAGCTGATTGGTTGATTAGGAAAGGAGAGACTTGCTTGGTTTGTATTGGGAAGATAATTAAACATTTCTATTAATAATAATAATAATAACTAGATGAGGCTCCAATGCTGGAGTTGAACTGAAATGCTGACAGAATGTAGTATGAATGTAAGACTTGTTTGAATGTTTGAATGTTGAAGAGTTAGAATTTCCAGGAAAACTGGAATTTGGTTTGGAACTTGGGAAAGTGTTAGTTTGAATGTCCAGGATGAATGTGTTGAAGGTGGAATGGTTTGAATAGGTTGAAGAATGTGGAATTGTGGAACTTTGAAGAATGTCCCATTGATTTAAATGGGAATTTCCAAAACATTTGGGAATTTCGGGAAAAGCAATAATTTTTTTTAGAAAATGGTAAAAAAAATTTTTAAAAAAAATGTATGTGTTGAATGAGTTGAAATGGTTGGTGGGGACATTTTTCAAATCGGTCGAAAAATTTTGAATTAGTAACAGTTTTTAATTGAGAAATTCCTGGAATTTCGGGAAAAAAATGGAATTTGTCTAGTTCCTTAACCAATTTGGTTTTTGTCCTGAATATGAAGAGTGTTTTGACGGTGGAACGGTTGAAATGGATTGAAAAAAATCAGGAATTCCTGGAAATGTGGAGAAATGGTAGTGTGTTGAAGGTAGAATGGTTTCAATCGGTTGAAAAATGTGGGGATTGTCGAAGTAAAAAAAAAAAATCATTTTGACCGGGGAAAATTAAAAACAAAAAAGGAATTATGGGAAATCCTGGAAAAATGTCTCATTGATTTAAATGGGAATTTTCAAAAATTTCGTTAGAAGCGGTAATTTTTTTGAAAATGGTAAAACACTTCAATGGTCTGAATGAGTTGCTGTTGACATTTTACAAATTGGTCAAGAAATGTTGGAACAGTTTTTATTTGAGAAATTTCTGGAATTTTGGGGAAAAGAACAGGAATTTTTGTAGTTCCTTAACCAACTTGTTTTTTGTCCTGAATATGAGTGCTTTGACGGTGGAACGGTTGAAATGGATTAAAAATGTGAAAGGAGTAGTCGAACTTAAGGGTGGAAATAGGTAATCGAAAAATGGGAATTCCTGGAAATTTTTGCAATGTGGAATAATGGTAGTTTGAATGTCCAGGGTAAGTGTGTTGAAGGTGGAATGTTTTCAGTCGGTTGAAAAATGTGGGAATTGTGAAAGTTAAAAAAATCTTCATTTTGAATGGGGAAAATGAAAAACAAAAAAGGAATTATCGGAAATCCGGGATTTTTTTTTAGAATTGTTGAGCTAGAGCACACAATTCCTGAACAGGCTGAATATTTTGAAGTTGGAACAGTTTCAATCAGATAAAAAAATGTGGGAATTGTGGAACTTTGAAAAATGTCCCATTGATTTGAATGGGAATTTCCAAAATTTTCGAGAAAAGCTGTATTTTTTTTGAAAATGGTAAAAAACTTGAATGGTCTGAATGAGATGCTGTTGACATTTTTCAAATCGGTCAAGAAATGTTGAATTAGTAACAGTTTTTATTTGAGAAATTCCTGGAATTTCAGGAAAAAACTGTAATTGTTCTAGTTCCTTAACCAACTTGGTTTTTGTCCTGAATATTAGGAGTGTTTTGACGGTGGAACGGTTGAAATGGCTTGAAAAATGGGAAAGGAGTAGTCAAACATAAGGGTGGAAATAGGTTACCAAAAAACTGGAATTCCTGGAAATGTGTTCAATGTGGAGAAATGGTAGTTTGAATGTCCAGGATGAGTTGAATGTGTTGAAAGTGGAATGGTTTGAATCGGTTGAAAAATGTGGGAATTGTGGAAGTTAAAAGAAATTAACTTTGAATGGGGAAAATGAAAAACAAAAAAATAATTTTGGTAAAAAAAATTTTAAATTGTTGAAGTAGAGCACACAATTCCTGAACAGGCTGAATATTTTGAAATTGGAACAGTTTGAATCAGATAAAACATGTGAGGATTGTGGAACTTTGAAAAAAAGTCCCATTGATTTCAATGGGAATTTCCCAAAAATGTGTGAATTTCAGGAAAAGCGGGAATTTTGAAAATGTTAAAAAACTTGAATGGTCTGAATGAGTTGAAATGGTTGGTGTTGACATTTTTCAAATCGGTCGAGAAATGTTGAAGTAGTAACATGTTGAATTGAGAAATGGTATTTGTGGAATTCCTGGAATTTTGGGGAAACCGGGAATTTTTCCAGTTAGAAAAACAACTTACTTTTTTATCCTTAATAAAAGGAATGTTTTGACGCTGGAACGGTTTAAAAATGTGGGAGGAGTAGTCGCCAGAAAAAAGGGTGGAAAAGGGCTTTGGAAAAACAGGAATTCTGGAAAATCCTGGATTTTTTTTTAACTTGGAAAAAGGGTAATTTTGAATTTCCAGGATGGTGCAATGTGTTGAAGGTGGAATGCTATGAATAGGTTGAAAATAATGGAAATGGTGAAAGATTGAAAAATAGCCAATTCCTTTTAAACGGTAAAAATGTCCCGGAAAACCGGGAATTCTGGTAAATCTGGGAATTTTTGGAATTTTTCAAGGGAAAGCCCGCCATTCCCAAATAGGCTGAACAGTTTGAAGTTGGAACGGTTTGAATCGGGTGAAAAATGTGGAAAGTAGAGCACGCCAAAATCTGGAGAAGAAGAAGAATTAGAAGAGGCAATTCCTGAAGGAATTGCGTGCAAACTCTCCAATACTGAAGTTGAAGTGAAATGCTGATATAATGTAGTATGAATGTAAGAACAGTTTGAATGTTGGAATGTTGAAGAATTAGAATTTCCAGGAAAACTGGAATTTTGGTTTGGAACTTGGGAAAGTGTTAGGTTGAATGTCCAGGATGAGTGGAATGTGTTGAAGGTAGAATGGTTTGAATAGGTTGAAAAATGGGAATTTCTGGAAAAGCGGGAATTTTTTTGGAAATCAATCAATCAATCAATCAATCAATCAATCAATGTTTATTTATATAGCCCTAAATCACAAGTGTCTCAAAGGGCTGTACAAGCCACAACGACATCCGCGGTACAGAGCCCACATAAGGGCAAGGAAAAACTCACAACCCCAATGGGACGTTGATGGAAATAGTAAGAAAAACTTGAGTGGTCTGAATGAGTTGGTGTTGAAATTTTCCAAATCGGTCGATAATTGTTGAAGTAGTAACATGTTGAATTGAGAGATGGTATTTCGGAATTCCTGGATTTTCGGGAAAACCGGGAATTTTTCCAGTTCAAAAAACATTGTTTTTTGTCCTAATTAAGAGGAATGTTTTGCGTTAAAAATGTGAAAGGAGTAGTCGCCAGAAAAAAGGGTGGAAATAGGGCTTTGGAAAACTAGGAATTCTGGAAAATCCTGGAATTTTTTTTAACTCTGAAAAAGGGTAGTTTGAATTACCAGGATGGTGCAATGTGTTGAAAGTTTGAATGGTTTGAACAGGTTGAAAAATGAGGAAATGGTGGAAGATTGAAAAATGACCAATTCATTTTAAATGGGAAAAATGTCCCGGAAATCTGGGAATTGTTTTGGAAATAGTAAGAAAAACTTGAGTGGTCTGAATGTGTTGGTCTTGAAATGTTTCTAATCGGTCGACAATTGTTGAAGTAGTAACATGTTGAATTGAGAGATGGTATTTCGGAATTCCTGGATTTTCGGGAAAACCGGGAATTTTTCCAGTTCAAAAAACATCGTTTTTTGTCTTAATTAAGAGGAATGTTTTCCGTTAAAAATGTGAAAGGAGTAGTCGCCAGAAAAAAGGGTGGAAATAGGGCTTTGGAAAACTAGGAATTCTGGAAAATCCTGGAATTTTTTTTAACTCAGAAAAAGGGTAGTTTGAATTACCAGGATGGTGCAATGTGTTGAAAGTGGAATGGTTTGAACAGGTTGAAAAATGAGGAAATGGTGGAAGATTGAAAAATGCCCAATTAATTTTAAATGGGAAAAATGTCCCGGAAATCTGGGAATATTTTTGGAAATAGTAAGAAAAACTTGAGTGGTCTGAATGTGTTGGTGTTGAAATGTTTCTAATCGGTCGATAATTGTTGAAGTAGTAACATGTTGAATTGAGAGATGGTATTTCGGAATTCCTGGATTTTCGGGAAAACCGGGAATTTTTCCAGTTCAAAAAACATAGTTTTTTGTCTTAATTAAGAGGAATGTTTTGCGTTAAAAATGTGAAAGGAGTAGTCGCCAGAAAAAAGGGTGGAAATAGGGCTTTGGAAAACTAGGAATTCTGGAAAATCCTGGAATTTTTTTTAACTCGGAAAAAGGGTAGTTTGAATTACCAGGATGGTGCAATGTGTTGAAAGTGGAATGGTTTGAACAGGTTGAAAAATGAGGAAATGGTGAAAGATTAAAAAATGCCCAATTAATTTTAAATGGGAAAAATGTCCCGGAAATCTGGGAATATTTTTGGAAATAGTAAGAAAAACTTGAGTGGTCTGAATGTGTTGGTGTTGAAATTGTTCAAATCGGTCGATAATTGTTGAAGTAGTAACATGTTGAATTGAGAGATGGTATTACGGAATTTCGGGAAAACCGGGAATTTTTTCAGTTCAAAGAACAACTTTGTTTTTGGTCCTAATTAAGAGGAATGTTTTGACATTGGAACGGTTGAAATGCGTTGAAAAATGTTGAAGGAGTAGTCGCCAGAAAAAAGGGTGAAAATAGGGCTTTGGAAAACTAGGAATTCTGGAAAATCCTGGAAATCCTTTTTTGGAACTTGAAAAAATAGTAGTTTGAATTTCCAGGATGAGTTGAATGTGTTGAAGGTGGAATGAAATGAATAAGTTGAAGATTGTGGGAATTGTGGGACGAAAAATGTCCCAATTGTTTAAATGGGAATTTCCTAAAAATTTGGGGAATTTCTGGAAAAGCGGGAATTTTTTGGAAAACTGTGTAAAAAAACAAACAAAAAAAACTTGAATGGTCTGAATGAGTTGAAATGATTAGTTTTGAAACTGAAGTCACATTTGGAAAGATAAAATCCCAGTCGGATTCAGACTGATATCTGATGTGAAAACTTCAGATTTGAAGCACTTTGGAGCGTTTGGACTGGCAAAAAAAATCCTATCTGTGTCACACTAGATTTGGCGTGGAGTGTAAACGAGCACATTTGTCAAAATCAACAAGTATTGAATAATAATAGTTGCAGAATAACACTCAACTCTCTAAGGTAGAAGCGTATTAGAAAGTATCCAGTAACAAACGTGTCCACATCATTCAACTTACTGGGTCATGATTTCACAGTAGGTTCATGAACTTTTCAGGCGACTAGGTGTAACCACGAAAAACAATTACCACTCCACTTCAACTTAAAGCTCAATTGCAGATGCTTAATAATAATTAAGTGAATGTTTTTTTTGTTCTCTGTTTGACCAAATTTCACTTGATCAAACCTTTTCTTACATTCCACACTACAAAATAATAAAAGTATGTATGATTCTTGCTTGTATCGTATCGGCTCAATACCGGTATCGGCCAATTCTCAAGTCTCCACTTTTGGTATTATTATCTGACTTGAAAACAATGTATCAGGACATACCTAATTTAATCTTTTTTTAATTATTTGAATCTCAATGGTAAAAAATATATATATATATTTTTTTTAATTGAAGCATCTCAAGCTTTAAAAGGGGTCATGTTATGATTTTTTATTTATTTTCTACATGTAAAACACTTCCTTGTGGTCTTCATAACTTGTTTTGGTCAAAATGCTGCATAGATTATGTTTTAAAGACTATCTTTAGACTAAGACTTCCTTTTTTTATTTTTTATATATATATATATATTTTTTTAAGCCCCTTTCTGACCGTCTTTTCAGGATGAGCCGCTATTATTTACGTGCCTCCACCTTGACAGCGTCTTCTCCCTGCCAGCCATGTTGTAAAGTTAAAGTTTAAGTACCAATGATTGTCACACACACACTAGGTGTGGCGCAATTATTCTCTGCATTTGACCCGTCACCCTTGATCCCCCCCTGGGAAGTGAGGGGAGCAGTGAGCAGCAGCAGTGGCCGCGCCCGGGAATCATTTTTGGTGATTTAACCCCCAATTCCGACCCTTGATGCTTAGTGCCAAGCAGGGAGGTAATGGGTCCCATTTTTATAGTCTTTGGTATGACTCACAACCTACCGATCTCAGGGCGGACACCCTAATTTTTAACACTTCTGACTATATGCCGCTTTGCATTAGAAATGGCAACAGCGGAGGATGCATGTGCACGTACGAGCCAGTCTGCCCCACAACAAGAGGATAGAGAAAAAGGATTTCAATGGCAACATTGTCGGACTACAATGGCGGACTCGCGCAAAGCCCTTTGAGTAAACCGCTACCATATATGGACATATCTGCTAAACCTAACTCAGGACGAATACGTCACTCACTAGTAAAATTCCAAACGGTTCGTTTGGAGCAAGTTTGCAAGATTGTTCTATAAATATCTCCATCATTTGAGTTCACATTTTCGGGACTTAAATACACAAAAATAGATCCAAACAGATAAAAGTGATTTTAAACCTACTTGAATGAAAATGTGTTTTATTCCATAAATGTTTCCTAATTTTCACACATTTTCACAGTAAGTGTCCTCGAAACATAATGGTACACAATTTTAACAATGAAGAACTCCTGACAAAAAGTCAGTGTTCAAAAACAAGAAGAAAAAAAAAATACAAAAATGAGGGGTATTTTATTTGAACTAAGCAAAATTATCTGCCAATAGAACAAGAAAATTCGGCTTGTGCAAGACTTTCCAAAACAAGTAAAATTAGCTAACCTCAACAAACCCAAAAATACCTTAAAATAAGTATATTTTCATTAATAACAAGTGCACTTTTCTTGGTAGAAAAAAAAAAGTAGACGTTTTTGCTCAATATGTTGAAAAATATTCTTAAATTAAGTAAATGCTAGTGCCATTATCTTGACATAATGATGATTTTATTTTTCATGCTTAAAGTAAGAAATTATTAGTTTAAAAAAGTAGTTTTATACTTGTGAGTAGAGATGTCCGATAATGGCTTTTTTGCCGATATCCAATATTCCGATGTTGTCCAACTCTTAATTACTGATTCCGATATCAACCGATATCGATATATACAGTCGTGGAATTAACACATTATTATGCCTAATTTTGTTTTGATGCCCCGCTGGATGC
>NC_084741.1:20410989-20468489 GCF_033978785.1 Entelurus aequoreus | reverse complement strand
CCACAGTTAATAAACGCTGATTATTTGGATCTCAGTAGCAGGCCCTTATCATCATCATACCCGTTGAGTCGTCATCCAAATCCAAACAAAAGACCTGTGCAGATCTTTTGAGTTCCAATCACGCATCGGCACATTTTAAATGCATTATTTTTGCCAGCGTCCCACCTGGAGGACCTGCCCTCAGACCCCACTTGCTGACCCGGTGGCAGCAGCTCATGATGGACTAAAAGCGAGCGGGTCGGGCGCTGGAGGTAATTAGCGGACACCTAGTGGCGAGGATTACTTGTGACAGGCCATTCATCCAACTTTGGCGAATAGTGAGCCGGGCGGACCGCACTCGGAGTAGAGAAAATATTATGTTGGTCATGAATGCGAGCCAAGACGGGAGCATGTTTTTGAACACATAATGCTTCTCAGTCATGGACCCATATGACATTCTGTATTATATATAATACATACATTTATATATAATATATATTGTAGCGGCTCAGTCGAATTTAAGATCTGGAACTGATGGTTAATTGGTCTTATTTTACATCCGTCACCGCGTGCCCAATGACCAACGTAAGAGCGAATGAGTAAGCATACAAAATAAATAGTACATTAGAATACATTGTACAAAACCCAAAACCAGTGAAGTTGGCACGTTGTGTAAATCAGTGGTCCCCAACCACCGGGCCGCGGACCGGTACCGTTTGGTACGGGCCGCACAAGAAATATATATATATATATATATATATATTTTTAAATTTGTTATATCAACCTAAAAAACACAATATATAGATTATATATCAATATAGATCAATAGAGTCTGCAGGGATACAGACCGTAAGCACACATGATTGTATTTCTTTATGGGGAAAAAAAAATAAATTTTTTTTTATCCATAACCCCCCCGGTCCGCAGCTACTAAAAGGTTGGGGACCACTGGTGTAAATGATAAATAAAAACAGAATACAATGATTTGCTAATCCCTTTCAACTTATATTCAATTGAATAGACTGCAAAGACAAGATACTTAATGTTCGAACTGGAAAACTTATTTTTTGCAAATATTAGGATATTTTAGCTAAAACGCAAAGATGAAGGTATGGCGATCAAGAGGGTATGGCGATCAAGTTTTGCCTTTTAAAGGCACACACACTCTGCTCTCATGAAACGTCCCTCAACTGCCATATATTTGCATTACATTCCCTAATAATTCAATTTATTAAAGAGTAATTCCGTTAAAATACCATTTTTTTTTTTTTGGTAATGTAACAAATAGATTTAGTTTAATGATCCACGAGGGAAATTTTTCCACAAAGTAGCTCAGTTACAAGGGATGGAAAGGGTAAGGTTGGAAAGGATTATGCAGGTATAAAGTAGACTAAAAATGTATTATAGTAGCAATATAAAATCTATGTAATATTTACATATTATATATACAGTATTTAATATTTACTGATATCCATCCATCCATCCATTTTCTACCGCTTGTCCCTTTCTGGGTCGCGGGGGGGTGCTGGAGCCTATCTCAGCTGCATTCGGGCGGAAGGCGGGGTACACCCTGGATCAAGTCGCCACCTCATCGCAGGGCCAACACAGAGCTGAGCTAAAATCTTAGAATGAAAGCGTGCTCTTGTTGGCGTCACTTGGCAACAGACGCCGCCTTTTAAAGGCACACACACTCTGCTCTCATGAAACGTCTCTCAATATTTGCATTACATTCCCTAATAATTCATTTGTTTAAAAAGTAATCCCATTAAAATACCTTTTTTTTTGATAATGTAACAAATAGACTTACACAAACTTTATTGATCCACCAGGGACATTTTTCCACACAGTAGCTCAGTTACAAAGGATGGAAAAGGTAAGGTTGGAAAGGATAATGCAGGTATAAAGTAGACTAAAATGTACCATAGAAACAATATAAAATATATGTAATATTTACATATTATATATACAGTAGTTAATATATACTGATATCCATCCATCCATCCATCCATTTTCTACCGCTTATCCCTGCGGGGGGTGCTGGAGCCTATCTCAGCTGCATTCGGGAGGAAGGCGGGGTACACCCTGGACAAGTTGCCACCTCATCGCAGGGCCAACACAGAGCTGAGCTAAAATCTTAAAATGAAAGCGTGCTCTTGTTGGCGTCACTTGGCAACAGACACCGCCTTTTAAAGGCACACACACTCTGCTCTCATGAAACGTCTCTCAATATTTGCATTACATTCCCTAATAATTCCATTTATTAAAGAGTAATTCCGTTAAAATACCTTTTTTTTTGGTAATGTAACAAATAGACTTAGACAAAGTTTATTGATCCACTAGGGACATTTTTCCACACAGTAGCTCAGTTACAAAGGATGGAAAGGGTATTTACTAGCAAGCTGGTCTCGCTTTGCTCGACATTTTTAATTCTAAGAGAGACAAAACTCAAATAGAATTTGAAAATTCAAGAAAATATTTTAAAGACTTGGTCTTCACTTGTTTAAATGAATTCATTATTTTTTTTACTTTGCTTCTTATAACTTTCAGAAAGACAATTTTAGAGAAAAAATACAACCTTGAAAATGATTTTAGGATTTTTAAACACATATACCTTTTTACCTTTTAAATTCCTTCCTCTTATTTCCTGACAATTTAAATCAATGTTCAAGTAAAAAAAAAAAATGTTATTGTAAAGAATAACAAATAAATTTTAATTTAATTCTTCATTTTAGCTTCTGTTTTTTCGACGAAGAATATTTGTGAAATATTTCTTCAAACTTATCATGATTAAAATGCAAAAAAATTATTTTGGCAAATCTAGAAAATCTGTAGAATCAAATTTAAATCTTATTTCAAAGTCTTTTGAATTTCTTTAAAAAATGTTGTTCTGGAAAATCTAGAAGAAATAACGATTTGTCTTTGTTAGAAATATAGCTTGGTCCAATTTGTTATATATTCTAACAAAGTGCAGATTGGATTTTAACCTATTTAAAACATGTCATCCAAATTCTAAAATGAATCTTAAACAGGAAAAATTACTAATGATGTTCCATAAATTATTTTTTAAATTTTTTCAAAAAGATTCGAATTAGCGAGTTTTTCCTCTTCTTTTTTTCGGTTGAATTTTGAATTCTAAAGAGTCGAAATTGAAGATAAACTATGTTTTAAAATGTAATTGTCATTTTTTTTCGTGTTTTCTCCTCTTTTAAACCGTTCAATTAAGTGTAAATATCATTAATTATTAATAATAACATAGAGTTAATGGTAAATTGAGCAAATTGGCTATTTCTGGCAATTTATTTAAGTGTGTATCAAACTGGTAGCCCTTCGCATTAATCAGTACCCAAGAAGTAGCTCTTGGTTTCAAAAAGGTTGGTGACCCCTGGTGTAGAGGTTGCCCTCTAGTGGGTTCCTCGGACCACCACACACTGCCACGAGAGCCCGGATTTCAGGGTACAACACTGTTTTATTTGCATAAATGTGGAGGGGCTTTTGCATTCGTGTCTCTCTCTCTCTCTCTCTCTCTGGCTCCCACTCCAACTCCAACCCCGTGTCTTGTTCCGGCTGCTGCTAATAAAGGCGACAGGTGATTAGATAACAAGGCCCACCTGGGCCATCCACTCACCTGTCGCTGTCTTCGAGGCCGGTCCTTGCACACCCCGTTTCGCGCGGTGTACCCTTTCCACAGATGGAAAGGGTAAGGATGGAAAGGATAAAGCAGGTTTAAAGTAGACAAAAAAATGTACCATAGTAGCAATATAAAAGATAACCTATATTTAATATTTACATATTATATATACAGTATATCATATATCAGACCTGGGCATTCTGCGGCCCGCGGGCCGCATCCGGCCCTTTGTGCGTCCCTGTCCGGCCCGCGTGAGGCCAATTATAAATTACAAAATAAATTTTAAAAAGTATCTATGTCGAGTGTGCAATACAACGGTGCTGCTTTTGTTTTGAAAATCGTTATTTGTATTACTTCCGTGTGGACGTATGCGTGTGCGTGATTGTGAGTGAATGTGAACAGCTGCAATCATTAATTACAAAATAAAGTTGAAAAAACATCTATGTCGTGCGCGCAATACAACTGTGCTGCTTTTATTTTGAAAATTATTATTTATGGGCGTGTGTCAGTGTGTAACCTGCGAGTGAAGGTGCACATGCAGCGACAAGTGATGCACGGTTTACACCCGAGACGCTAAAAAGAGAAAAGTTGATGAAGAATGGCGTGTTTCCAACAAGACATGGACTGCCAAGCAACGTTCCCTCTAAGGTGCGTGCCTGCGCAATTGCGCACTGCTCAAGCGTCTGCTGCGCGCAGCAAATATATGCCGCGCACCAAATCAAATCCCATCTGAATTCTAAACAAAATAAACATATTTATTCTATGTAATTTTGCAATGCAACTTTGAGTGACAGTGACAACAAGCGGCCCTAATGGTGTTCGTCAACACCGTTCAATTGAACACCGTTCAATTATTGTAACGTCTATCGAGATGCTTCGAGGACAGGAATTATATCGATCACTTTATTGAGCAAAACTGTTTATATTCGGCCATAACCACACCAAAAACATAAGTAAAACACTTCTATCTCGAAAAACTAGTCATTTTCTGCCGTACAAACCAGGCCAAAACCAACTTATTAGCATAGCACTAAACCACTGGTGCGTTTATGGCCACACAAAAAGTCGGACAACTCAAACATCACACAAAGTTACACTATGACTCCTCAGTCATACGTGTGCTTATTTTACTGTCATTTATTATTAATGTTAATTTATTTATATTAGTCATGGAATGCTGTTACATACACTATGTTGAAGTATTACTATTATTATTAATTGTTATTATTATTTATCTTACGGTATATATCAAAAATAATATTGAGCAAAATTTAATTGAAATATTGTCGATGTGGCCCTCCAGCAGTGCTCGGGTTGCTCATGCGGCCCCCGGTAAAAATTAATTGCCCACCCCTGTCATATATACAGATATATTATTATATTATATTATATTTTTATATAATATATACAATATCTAACAAATCCCAATTACTATATACTATGCTAAAAGTAATTTTTCCGAACACTGCAAGTGAGTATAAAAGACTATAATTGGCTGGAAGTGTTACTACTTATGTTGTCACTCAAACTATCAAGCCCAGACACTTTCAAGTCGCGCTCCATCGAAGCGGCGACAGATTTGTTTTTTTGAAAAATGAACTCAGAGCGGAATAGCAACAATTAAAGTCTGTTTCTGGCCGAAACGCTCCACTCATTACATTTGTGAAGTATCGTCGATGTTTGAGTGCTTGCTGTTCGAGGCGCAGACAAAGACACAAATGATAAAAGCCGAGCGCAATAAAGCAAACAAGAGCCGCGATGGTCGATTCTCGCTCAATGCTCAGTTGTTTTGGGCCATTGATCCTTCCCAGACAGGCCAATTGAACGAAATGTCAAGCCATCGATTCCCGCGCTCTGTCGGGTGTTTTAAAGTCGGCTTGTTTGTTTTTTTATCGCCACGGCGGCGGCAAAGATCACCGTTTGTTTTTGTCCCTCCCATCAGTCGTCGCCTGCAAAAAGTCAGCCGGCGTCGGCGCGTCTTCGTCCCGTCACGTTTATCCCGGGCGTCGGGGCCCTCAGACGGACAGCCCTGTCACATGACATCCACCAAATGAGGCCGCTTAGCTCCGCCGCTGTCAGCTTCCTGCCATCGTCTCCCCTGACGTGCGGGGAATTTGATTTGGAACGCACTCGAATGTTGCCTTCGAGATGGCAGGAAAAACACCGGACGATTGAGTAGGCACACCTGGGGTCCAATCCCAAACATCTGCTTGTAAGAAAAAGACAAATAGGACAACAATCCTGCAAGAACAAGAACATGTTATATTTATAAATGTACAAACCCCGTTTCCATATGAGTTGGGAAATTGTGTTAGATGTAAATATAAACGGAATACAATGATTTGCAAATCCTTTTCAACCCATATTCAGTTGAATATGCTACAAAGACAACATATTTGATGTTCAAACTGAAAAACATTTTTTTTTTTTTGCAAATAATCATTAACTTTAGAATTTGATGCCAGCAACACGTGACAAAGAAGTTGGGAAAGGTGGCAATGAATACTGATAAAGTTGAGGAATGCTCATCAAACACTTATTTGGAACATCCCACAGGTGAACAGGAAAATTGGGAACAGGTGGGTGCCATGATTGGGTATGAAAGTAGATTCCGTGAAATGCTCAGTCATTCACAAACAAGGGTGGGGCGAGGGTCACCACTTTGTCAACAAATGCGTGAGCAAATTGTTGAACGGTTTAAGAAAAACCTTTCTCAACCGGCTATTGCAAGGAATTTAGGGATTTCACCATCTACGGCCCGTAATATCATCAAAGGGTTCAGAGAATCTGGAGAAATCACTGCACGTAAGCAGCTAAGCCTGTGACCTTCCATCCCTCAGGCTGTACCGCATCAACAAGCGACATCAGTGTGTAAAGGATATCACCACATGGGCTCAGGAACACGTCAGTAACTGCAGTTGGTCGCTACATCTGTAAGTGCAGGTTAAAACTCTCCTATGCAAGGCGAAAACCGTTTATCAACAACACCCACAAACGCCGTACTCTTCGCTGGGCCTGAGCTCATCTAACATGGATTGATGCAAAGTGGAAAAGTGTTCTGTGGTCTGACGAGTCCACATTTCAAATTGTTTTTGGAAACTGTGGACGTCGTGTCCTCCGGACCAAAGAGGAAAAGAACCATCCGGATTGTTATAGGCGCAAAGTTGAAAAGCCAGCATGTGTGATGGTATGGGGGTGTATTAGTGCCCAAGACATGGGTAACTTACACATCTGTGAAGGCGCCATTAATGCTGAAAGGTACATACAGGTTTTGGAGCAACGTATGTTGCCATCCAAGCAACGTTACCATGGGCACCCCTGCTTATTTCAGCAAGACAATGCCAAGCCACGTGTTACATCAACGTGGCTTCATAGTAAAAGAGTGTGGGTACTAGACTGGCCTGCCTGTAGTCCAGACCTGTCTCCCATTGAAAATGTGTGGCGCATTATGAAGCCTAAAACACCACAAGGGAGACCCCCGGACTGTTGAACAACTTAAGCTGTACATCAAGCAAGAATGGGAAAGAATTCAAGATTAAAAAATGTGTCTCCTCAGTTCCCAAACGTTTACTGAATGTTGTTAAAAGGAAAGGCCATGTAATACAGTGGTGAACATGCCCTTTCCCAGCTACTTTGGCACGTGTTGCAGCCATGAAATTCTAAGTTAATTATTATTTGCCAAAAAAAAATAAAGTTTATGAATTTGAACATCAAATATCTTGTCTTTGTAGTGCATTCAATTGAATATGGGTTGAAAAGCATTTGCAAATCATTGTATTCCGTTTATATTTACATCTAACACAATTTTCCAACTCATATGGAAACGGGGTTTGTATTTTTTCATTGACCTTGGCGTCACTTCGCGGTCAAAAGTTTGCATAGACTTGTAAAGAACATAATGTCATGGCTGTCTTGAGTTTCCAATCATTTCTACAACTCTTATTTTTGTTGTGATAGAGTGATTGGAGCACATACTTGTTGGTCACAAAAAACATTCATGAAGTTTGGTTTTTTAAGAATTTATTATGGGTCTACTGAAAATGTGAGCAAATCTGCTGGGTCAAAAGTATACATACAGCAATGTTAATATTTGGTTACATGTCCCTTGGCACGTTTCACTGCAATAAGGCGCTTTTGCTAGCCATCCACAAGCTTCTGGTGGAATTTTTGACCACTCCTCTTGACAAAATTGGTGCAAGTTCAGCTAAATTTGTTGGTTGTCTGACATGGACTTGTTTCTTCAGCATTGTCCACACGTTTAAGTCAGGACTTTGGGAAGGCCATTCTAAAACCTTCATTCTAGCCTGATTTAGCCATTCCTTTACCACTTTTGACGTGTGTTTGGGGTCATTGTCCTGTTGGAACACCCAACTGCGCCCAAGACCCAACCTTTGACCTTCATTCACCCATGTGTCGAGTGTTCAAAGCCAAGATGATTGTGTCATTAGTTAATTATCGGGCACAATTAAATCTTGGTTAGGCTTTGTTAATTATAGACTGTGATTTGTGACTTTTTTATTGTGTAAAATGGACCAAACTCGCCATAAAATTAACAACAACAAGATTTATTTTTCAAAAAGTATTTTAAAGATTGAAAGTTGCCATCAATCACACGACATTGTCCATATAATGGATATATAATTGAATATTAATAATGTGTGATAGTTAGACTCCGACCTTGTTTACTTCTGTGACGACCTGTTTTGCATTTTCCCATCATGCATTGTAATGGCTTTAAATGGGTGTAATTTAGATTGTTTTAATGGCGATTGGACGTTTTTTAAAATAATATCCACAAATTATGTTGTGTGACCGTGTCTGTTTGCATTTTGTGTTGGTTCGATTTTTTTTTTGTGTGCACCATGACTAGGGAAGGTTGTTTGCATCGGATCATACGAGTGAATACTGTGCTTAGACTCGCGCAAAGCATAAGTGGTCATAGACCTTAATTACTCGCGTCGTCCACATGATGGCAGCAAAGCAGCAGCATATAGATCAGGGGTGTCCAAAGTGCGGCCCGGGGGCTTATTGCGGCCCGCAGCTAATTGTTTACCGGCCCGCCACACATTCTGCAAAAATTGCAAAATTGATAGTATTGCAAAAATTAAAAAAAACATTAAAAAAAGGGGAATGAGGTGAAATCTAACGAGAAAAAGTTGCAATGTTGACACAAAGTTTTTTTTTCTTTGTCTTTCTTTATTTTTCTTTTTTTTGCCATTGCTCCAAAAAAAAAAGACAAAACATCTATGTTATAATGAATTATTGACCTATTCAAGGCTCCAATTACTTCAAAAATGTCACTTTAAAAAGTTTTATGTGGAAAAAATATTGCATATATTGTGTGGTTGCCATATAAAAATATCAAAGTTTTCTTTGACAAAAGAGCATAAAAACAAACCAAATAATAGTTTATACGTAAAATCGACAGATATATCTGAAGTTCATCTCGTAACTTAAGTGTTGAAAGTAAAAAAATAATAATAAAAATGTATCACTTTATGAGTGGGGGACCTTTTGGATGCCAATCATATTTTGTGGGATTTTATTAATATTTTCACTGATTTCTCAAAAATATTAAAGAATTCAAATCAATGGTGTCCTGCATTATTGATCTTTTAGAGCTCTAATTACTAAATTCTGCATATTTCCAGTTTTACTATAAAAACTAAGTTGTCTTTGACAGAAAAGGCATAAAACCTTTTTTTTTTATTTAATTTTTTTACTTTTTCTCAAACTGAAGTTGATATAGAGATTTACTGTAAGCGTTAAATAAAAAATAATAATGATAATTTGACTTATTTTTAACGTTTTAATGACTGAGACCCTATATGGTCCCCGGGAGCCCTAAAGGTTAAAAAAAAAAAAAATCCATATATTTTGTTATGGTTTGAAAATGAAAAATATCAAAATGGCCCCCGCATGCTTAAATTTTTCCGTGTGCGGCCCTCAGTGGAAAAAGTTTGGACACCCCTGATATAGATCTTGCGGCCCAAATCGAAGATGCCGCAGGGCCGTAGTTGTAACACCCCAGTTATATATCGTAAATAGACATCTTTACATGACTTGCAAAATATTGACAAAACATTATTGCTTGATATCCATGTATTATTATAAATTATAACTATTATTTGTTATTATATATTATACATGGACTTGAACTTCAGTTGTGTCCCTCATGCGCACACTCAGGCTCCCATGGCCGAAACTACCTCTGGTCGCCAAGAGTAATACAGTAAATCTTCGTTAATAGCATCCGGGCTTGGCCCTGGTAAATACATTTCCCTGAGGTAGGAATTAATCATCATAAATTGAATAATTGATTTGAATAGAACAAATACACCCACATAGTCACCTTTACAAGCCGCAATACGGCGAAACCTCCGACGCAAACCTTTTCCAGCGAGGGCCGCATAAATAATGCCAGGGCTATTTTAATACATTTTGTACATTAAAGATACAAAAACCAATACGAGTCTATCCATATATGCAAAACTATCTGAACAAAACATCCTTATCCTAGCTTTTTGTTATCAATAACAATTAAGCATATTCTACCTAATTTTACCCTAAATTAAGAATATTCCAGCATTAAAATGGCTAAATTAAAAATACTACAGTTGGCAACTAAACGAAACCAAAACAGCATTACTAACATTAGCCTGCTAACATTTTTAGCCAATTTTGAAGCAGAACCCCTCAGACTCGTATAACTTGGTACTTGACTTATGTTAACAGTTAGCATGCTAACGTTAGCATGCTTTTCATGCACACATTTTTAGCCAATTTTACAGCCTAACATCTCAGTCATATTACTTGGTACTTGACACATGCTAACTGTGAGTATCCTAATTTTTACATGCATACGCTTCATAGTCGTATGACTTGGTACTTGGTACATGCTAACAGTTAGCTTACTAATATTAGCATGCTTGTATGCTAACGTTTTTAGCCCATTTTACAGCCAAACAACTCAGTCACATAATTTGGCACTTCACACATGATCATTTTTAGTATGCTAACTGTCAGGTTCAAACACTGATGACATTTATTAAACAAGACAAGAAGCAAGGAATTAAACAGAGACAGAATTAAATTTGGCTCAATTTGAGGAGAAACATCTGGGCTGTACTCTTGCACAGTCTCCAGCACGCTCTGGCGAAAGATTGTACGCCACCTCTTTTTATTTGGACTTTACCTGTTTACATAACAAGAGCTGTTTCTAAAGGAATGGGGGGGTATGTAAACGGCCATTGTTTTCGGTCACATTAACACAAAAGAAAAAGATGCCTCGGGCTCGGACTGGTCCTGGATCGAGCTTGGGCAGGTCTTGGATTAAAATAGATAACCCCTCCCATCGTGCACAATGGAATTTTACAAGCCTTTGGCTTGGTACAACAAAGACAGCCTCCTGTCTGTTCACTGGGAACTCCGAGAACGAAAAGTTTTTTGATAATTTACATGCAATTTTTCTGACACTAACGTTTGCATCCAGATGGCACATTTTTTTGTCGATTTTACAGCCAAACACCTCAGGGTCATATAACTTGGTACTTGACACATGCTAACTGTTAGCATGCTAATGTTGGCTTGTTAGTATGCTAACTTTTTTAGCCAGTTTTACAACCGAACATCTCAGAGACAAATAACTTGGTTCTTCACTCACATTAACTGTTAGCATGCTAACTTTTTGAGCTAATTTACTTGTATACGCTGTTTTTTAGCCAATTTTACAGCTCAACACCTCAGAGTCGTATAACTTGGTACTTTACGCATGCTGTTAGGATGCTTACATTAACATTCTAGCATGCTAACTTGTTAGCCAGTTTTACAACCAAAGACCTCAGAGTCATATGACTTGAGAACTGTTAGCATATTAACTCTTTAAGCTAATTGTACTTGCATACGCTACCCATGCTAACTGTGAGTATACTAACAATAACATGCTAGTATGCTAACTTTTTTTAGCCAGACTTACAACCGAACACCTAAGTCATATGACGTGGTACTTGATAACTGTTAGCGTGCTAACTTTTTGAGCAAATTTTATATGCTTATGCTTCATAGTCATATGACTTGGTGCTTGACACTTTTTAACTGTTAGCATGCTAACATTAGCATTTAAGTTCAACTTGCGCTACCCACATGCAATTTCCCCGAACACGTTATTATTTAGGTTTTTTTTTCTTTGTAATGTTCTAATCCGGGATATATTCATTTTGTCTTTATAATGTGTCATGGGCCAAATGGCCCCCGGGGCCCGCTTTGGACACCCCTGCTCTAACCTGGTTATATTTAAAGACCCAAATTGGGCCACAAACAAATCTTGTTTAGGACCACAAAAACCGGCATAACGAGATTGTGTCAGAAAAGCAACGCGTTGTAGCAAAATGGAGCCTTTAGCTCCATCTAGTGGTACGCTAAAGCAGTGTTTTTCAACCACTGGGAGATTATCTAAATTGACCTATTTGGGTTAAAAATATTTTTTGCAAACCAGTAATTATAGTATGCAAATTATGTGCTGTTGTTGAGTGTCGGTGCTGTCTAGAGCTCGGCAGAGTAACCGTGTAATACTCTTCCATATCAGTAGGTGGCAGCCGGTAGCTAATTGCTTTGCAGATGTCGGAAACAGCGGGAGACAGTGTGCAGGTAAAAAGGTGTCTAATGCTTAAAACAAAAATAAACAAAAGGATTGAAGCTTAGGGAAGGCTATGCAGAACGAAACTAAAACTGAACTGGCTTACAAAGTAAACAAAAACAGAATGCTAGACGACGGCAAAGACTTACTGCGGAGCAAAGACGGCATCCAAAATGTGCATCCAAACATAACATGATAATCAACAATGTCCCCGCAAAGAAGGATAAAAACAAGTGAAATATTCTTGATTGCTAAAACAAAGTGGATGTGGGAAATATCGCTCAAAGGAAGACATGAAACTGCTACAGGAAAATACCAAAAAAAAGAGGAAAAGCCACCAAAATAGGAGTGCAAGACAAGAACTAAAACACTACACACAGGAAAACAGCAAAAAACTCCAAATAAGTCAGGGCGTGATGTGACAGTACACCTATTTGGAGGTCTTGCACCTCCGGGTTCTTCGGACCACCAAGAACGGACATGACATCCGTGACAGTTTTATGATTTTGTTTATTTTTCAATATACTTATCATTCTTGCTCCGCTTTTCAGCAATCGCCTCTCCTCACAGACTCGTTCTTCCGGTTGCTTCTCAGCCTTCCCGTTCTCGTCTGCGACCTCCATCTCGCTCTCGCTTTCGCTTGTGCTCGTTCTCTGGTTTTCTCTCGACCTTCCACTCCGACTTCTCCAACCCTTTCCTTCTCGGCTGCTGCCCTTTTACTGTGTGACAGGTGATTAGACAAATGCGCCCAGGTGGGCCATCCACGCCCCGGCACACACCCCCTCGCTGCAGGTCCGCAGGTTACGCCCCCTCACAACCTAACTTTGAGACAAAGGTTGGTTATGGTTTAAAGTCATATCCGACAATTGCGACAACAACTTTTTACTGTCGACTGAGCTTCGTTTTTTAGTGATTTCTGCTGGTGGTGTGCCCCCAGATTTTTTTCAACGCAGAAAATGTGCCTTGGCTCAAAAAAGGTTGGAAAACACTGACCTAAAGAAGTCTGTAAATATGTTCTGTGTATGGTGATGATGTTTGTGTATCGTGTATAATGTTGCTGTGAGTAAAAAATAGTAAATACACTTTGTTTTTAATGAATACTTAGGCCTACTGCGCTACAGTATTTTAATGTTGGTCGTTATGGTGGTACTTGGAGAGTCGAGTGTTTTCTGAGGTGGTACTTGGTTTATAATAATAATAATAATAATAGATTTTATTTGTAAAAAGCACTTTACATTGAGTAAACAACCTCAAAGTGCTGCAGTGTATTAAAAAAAATAAAAAGATAATAGAAAGTAAATAAAAATAAAAACTAGATCAACCATATAGCTAGAACTAGTATGCATATATCTAAAAAAGGCTTTTTTTTAAAAAGAAAGGTTTTTAAGCCTTTTTTAAAAGCATCCACAGTCTGTGGTGCCCTCAGGTGGTCAGGGAATGTGTTCCACAGACTGGGAGCGGCGGAGCAGAAAGCCCGGTCTCCCATTGTTCGTAGCTTTGTCCTCTGAGGTTGGAGGAGGTTAGCCTGTCCGGAGCGGAGGTGTCGAGTGGAGGATTTGGGGGTGAGCTGTGGTTTAGCGTTCTTCCCGCCCGAGCCAGCTCATCAGGACGATGGACAGGTCTGATGGCGCTCATCAGGACGATGGACAGGTCTGATGGCGCTTCATTTGGCGGTGCTGTCGTATCCCGTGCACAGCTCAGTAGGAGGCTGATGGCAGCCGAAACAATTCTCCAACTCTGCAGGTGAG
Organism: Entelurus aequoreus; assembly: GCF_033978785.1. NCBI lineage: Eukaryota > Metazoa > Chordata > Actinopteri > Syngnathiformes > Syngnathidae > Entelurus > Entelurus aequoreus. The sequence goes on along the minus strand of NC_084741.1, from coordinate 20,454,499 downwards.
CCCTGAACACACCATGAAGGCATTAATGCTTCATGGCGGGATGGGGGAGGGGTGTCTCGACTGGGATCCCCTGCGCTGCATTCTGGGTAAATGCACAACCCCGCCAAGAGGAATAAATCCAGTTGTTCAGTCCTCCATCTTTTCCTGCCCGCTGATGACGGATGTTTCCATGAGTCGGTCCTGATGCTGCTGCCGTGTCTTCACGCCACATGTCGGCGAGTTTTGAGAATGTAACTTTAAAAAAAAAAAGAAAAACATGTTTGGAGGCCAAGGCGTGCTTCTAACAACAGGTCATCCCTTCTGTCACGGCCCAGATGTTTTCAGCTGGCGCTCGCTCCAGCTTCCCAGCATGCCGAGCTGCGTCTGGTCTGGTTGTGCGTTGCCAACACGCCCCGCCAAATCCATGTGTCACACACCCCTCCCTTTGCTCCCCCCTTCAGGAGCTGCAGTCGTGTTGTGATCTCATGAAGAGATCATGTTCACTTCACTGTGAAAGAACTTCCCTCATTTTCACACACTTGGTGGACACTGACATTGACGGATGGATTGTGAGACTGATGGAGTGGAGTTCCCCAAGGCGTTGTGCTCCAATATATATTAAACAAAAATGGTTAACGGTAAATGGGTTATACTTGTATAGCACTTTTCTACCTTCAAGGTACTCAAAGCGCTTTGACACTATTTCCACATTCACCCATTCACACACACATTCACACACTGATGGCGGGAGCTGTCATGCAAGGCCCTAGCCACCACCCATCAGGAGCAAGGGTGAAGTGTCTTGCACAAAGGACGTAACTAGGTTGGTAGAAGCTGGGGATCGAACCAGGAACCTTCAGGTTGCTGGCACGGCCACTCTCCTAAAAGCGCCACTCCGTCCCCAAATTGTATATATCTAGGTATATACATGATATATGTGTGTGTATTTATGTATGTGTGTGTGTATATATATCATGTATGCATACATACATGTACATATGCATGTTTGTTTATATATGTATGTATATATATATATATGTATATGTGTGTATATATTTATATGTATAAATATACATGTGTGTGTATATATATATATATATATATATATATATATATATATATATATATATATATATATATATATATATATATATATACTGTATATATATGTATGTGTGTGTATATATATATATTTGTATATATATATATATATACATATATATATATATATATATATATATATATATTATATATATATATATATATATATATATATATTTTTGTATGTCCATCCATCCATCTTCAACCGCTTATCCGGAATCGGGTCGCGGGGACAGCAGCTCCAGCAAAGACCCCCAGACTTCCCTCTCCAGAGCAACATTTGCGACTTCCTCCTGGGGAATCCCGAAGCGTTCCCAGGCCAGAGAGGAGATGTAATCCCCCCATCTGGTCCTTGGTCTGCCGCGGGGCCTCCTCCCAGTGGGACGTGCAACGAGGACCTCCCTAGGGAGACGCTCGTGAGGCATCCGCACGAGATGCCCGAACCACCTAAGCTGGCTCCTTTCCAAGCGAAGGAGCAGCGGCTCTACTCCGAGTCTCTCTCGGGTGACTGCACTTCTCACCCTATCTCTAAGGGAGATGCCAGCCACCCTTCTGAGGAAACTCATTTCGGCCGCTTGTATCCGCGATCTTATTCTTTCGGTCATTACCCACACTTCATGACCATAGGTGAGAGTAGGAATGTAGATAGCTCGGTAGACCGAGAGCTTTGCCTTCTGGCTCAGCTCCCGTTTCGTCACATTTTTTTCGTTTTTTTTTTCCCCTTTAGGGCCCCCCTCAAATTTAGTCCCAGGGAGCAGGATCAGTCATAAAAATGTTAACATTAAGTCATAAAAAAGTCAAAAACAAATTCAACACCAAACTTTTTGAGTCGGGGGCCGCATTGGGTTAAAGATTTTTTGCCGGGGCCGGGCTGTGTATGTGTATGTATATATATATATATATATATATATATATATATATATATATATATATATATATATATATATATATATATATATATATATATATATATATATTTGCCAGGGGGCCAGGCTGTGTATGCGTCTATATATATACACTACCGTTCAAAAGTTTGGGGTCACATTGAAATGTCCTTATTTTTGAAGGAAAAGCACTGTACTTTTCAATGAAGATAACTTTAAACTAGTCTTAACTTTAAAGAAATACACTCTATACATTGCTAATGTGGTGAATGACTATTCTAGCTGCAAATGTCTGGTTTTTGGTGCAATATCTACATAGGTGTATAGAGGCCCATTTCCAGCAACTATCACTCCAGTGTTCTAATGGTACGATGTGTTTGCTCATTGGCTCAGAAGGCTAATTGATGATTAGAAAACCCTTGTGCAATCATGTTCACACATCTGAAAACAGTTTAGCTCGTTACAGAAGCTACAAAACTGACCTTCCTTTGAGCAGATTGAGTTTCTGGAGCATCACATTTGTGGGGTCAATTAAACGCTCAAATTGGCCAGAAAAAGAGAACTTTCATCTGAAACTCGACAGTCTATTCTTGTTCTTAGAAATGAAGGCTATTCCACAAAATTGTTTGGGTGACCCCAAACTTTTGAACGGTAGTGTATGTATGTACGTTATCGATGGGAAAATGCATTTTTAGATAATATGATTTGCCTGAGCGGCTAGGAGACCCCGAGAGTACAAGCGGTAGAAAATGTATTAGAAAGGACAGATTTTTTTTTTTTAAATTGTAATAACTTGGGACTTCCCACGGGCCGGATTTTGGACTCGGGGCTGTAGTTTGGGGACCCCTGGTCTGGATCAATTTCAGATCTATCATTCACAGTTCATTCATGCACTTATTTATTTATATTCTATGCCCTTTTCGTCAAAGAAAACCCTGTTTTTTATGACAAAACTCAACATTTCCTCCTCCCAAAAAATGTCCAACTGTAATATTGGTTGTGAAGTAATTGGGCCGATAAATAGGTCAATTATTCATAGCATTGATTTTGATTCATTATACATTTTTTGAACAATGACAGTTTAAAAAAAAAAAATCTGAATACAATTCTAATGGCTTCCGAAAGGGTAACACTCTAAAAGTGTTAAAAAATAAGTCTTACATTATTTTTATTTTATTTTAATAAATTTTAGATCTGTCAATTATTTATGCTGTTTTCGTCATAGAAAACTGCCTGTTTCTTTATTACACTCTTTTTTGTTGTTTTCCCTGTTATGCTATTTTTAGAAAAGGAACTTGGGGCCGCAGCTTGGAGACCCCGATCCGAGGCAAATACATAGAACTATTTGACCGTGACGTTTCTAAAGCATCGGCAGTGGTATCGGCGATACTGCCCTGTGTTTACTGGGACAACAAAGATGTTGGTGTAGTCCTCCCTGGACTGGCCCACACCCGGCAGCTGTCCACACCACGTGACATCATGAATATGCATGAATCACAACTCATTTCAGCCTTTCATCTGTTTGTCAGAAGCCATCGCCGGCTGCATCTGTCGGGTCTCTCAGTCGGGCCTGGAAAACTGCTTTCCTGGACTCCTTTCAGAGCACCTCATTAAAGAACCCGAGTACACGGGTGGACACAGTCCGCAGTCAGGCCCGTTTAGGCAGTTGCTTCTCTCACACTTCCGACTCAATAGCCATGTTGGAGCCTCCACTAGGGCGAGGATTCATATCCCACACAATTTACCTGACATATGAAACGTGACGAATTAGCCGCCAGATGACAATAGAGTGCTAAATATCTTAAAATTTGTTTTTCATTGCAGTTACAATGTAGAGTGGCACTTTCCATCGTTTTCAGCAGTTAAAGAACCCGAGTACACGGGTGGACACAGTCCGCAGTCAGGCCCGTTTAGGCAGTTGCTTCTCTCACACTTCCGACTCAATAGCCATGTTGGAGCCTCCACTAGGGCGAGGATTCATATCCCACACAATTTACCTGACATATGAAACGTGACGAATTAGCCGCCAGATGACAATAGAGTGCTAAATATCTTAAATTTGTTTTTCATTGCAGTTACAATGTAGAGTGGCACTTTCCATCGTTTTCAGCAGTTAAAGAACCCGAGTACACGGGTGGACACAGTCCGCAGTCAGGCCCGTTTAGGCGGTTGCTTCTCTCACACGAACAAACTTCTGACTCAATAGCCATGTTGGAGCCTCCACTAGGGTGGGGATTCATATCCCACACAATTTACCTGACATATGAAACGTGACGAATTAGCCGCCAGATGACAATAGAGTGCTAAATATCTTAAAATTTGTTTTTCATTGCAGTTACAATGTAGAGTGGCACTTTCCATCGTTTTCAGCAGTTAAAGAACCCGACCGAGTACACGGGTGGACACAGTCCGCAGTCAGGCCCGATTAGGCGGTTGCTTCTCTCACACTAACAAATTTCCGACTCAATAGTCATGTTGGAGCCTCCAGTCGGGCGGGGATTCATATCTATCACAATTTACCTGACATATGAAACGTGACGAATTAGCCGCCAGATGACAATAGAGTGCTAAATATCTTAAAATTTGTTTTTCATTGCAGTTACAATGTAGAGTGGCACTTTCCATCGTTTTCAGCAGTTAAAGAACCCGAGTACACGGGTGGACACAGTCCGCAGTCAGGCCCGTTTAGGCGGTTGCTTCTCCCACACAAACAAACTTCTGACTCAATAGCCATGTTGGAGCCTCCACTAGGGTGGGGATTCATATCCCACACAATTTACCTGACATATGAAACGTGACGAATTAGCCGCCAGATGACAATAGAGTGCTAAATATCTTAAAATTTGTTTTTCATTGCAGTTACAATGTAGAGTGGCACTTTCCATCGTTTTCAGCAGTTAAAGAACCCAAGTATACGGGTGGACACAGTCCGCAGTCAGGCCCGTTTAGGCGGTTGCTTCTCTCACACGAACAAACTTCTGACTCAATAGCCATGTTGGAGCCTCCACTAGGGTGGGGATTCATATCCCACACAATTTACCTGACATATGAAACGTGACGAATTAGCCGCCAGATGGCAATAGAGTGCTAAATATCTTAAAATTTGTTTTTCATTGCAGTTACAATGTAGAGTGGCACTTTCCATCGTTTTCAGCAGTTAAAGAACCCGAGTACACGGGTGGACACAGTCCGCAGTCAGTCCCGTTTAGGCAGTTGCTTCTCTCACACTTCCGACTCAATAGCCATGTTGGAGCCTCCACTAGGGCGAGGATTCATATCCCACACAATTTACCTGACATATGAAACGTGACGAATTAGCCGCCAGATGACAATAGAGTGCTAAATATCTTAAAATTTGTTTTTCATTGCAGTTACAATGTAGAGTGGCACTTTCCATCGTTTTCAGCAGTTAAAGAACCCGAGTACACGGGTGGACACAGTCCGCAGTCAGGCCCGTTTAGGCGGTTGCTTCTCTCACACGAACAAACTTCTGACTCAATAGCCATGTTGGAGCCTCCACTAGGGTGGGGATTCATATCCCACACAATTTACCTGACATATGAAACGTGACGAATTAGCCGCCAGATGACAATAGAGTGCTAAATATCTTAAAATTTGTTTTTCATTGCAGTTACAATGTAGAGTGGCACTTTCCATCGTTTTCAGCAGTTAAAGAACCCGACCGAGTACACGGGTGGACACAGTCCGCAGTCAGGCCCGATTAGGCGGTTGCTTCTCTCACACTAACAAATTTCCGACTCAATAGTCATGTTGGAGCCTCCAGTCGGGCGGGGATTCATATCTATCACAATTTACCTGACATATGAAACGTGACGAATTAGCCGCCAGATGACAATAGAGTGCTAAATATCTTAAAATTTGTTTTTCATTGCAGTTACAATGTAGAGTGGCACTTTCCATCGTTTTCAGCAGTTAAAGAACCCGAGTACACGGGTGGACACAGTCCGCAGTCAGGCCCGTTTAGGCGGTTGCTTCTCCCACACAAACAAACTTCTGACTCAATAGCCATGTTGGAGCCTCCACTAGGGTGGGGATTCATATCCCACACAATTTACCTGACATATGAAACGTGACGAATTAGCCGCCAGATGACAATAGAGTGCTAAATATCTTAAAATTTGTTTTTCATTGCAGTTACAATGTAGAGTGGCACTTTCCATCGTTTTCAGCAGTTAAAGAACCCAAGTATACGGGTGGACACAGTCCGCAGTCAGGCCCGTTTAGGCGGTTGCTTCTCTCACACGAACAAACTTCTGACTCAATAGCCATGTTGGAGCCTCCACTAGGGCGGGGATTCATATCCCACACAATTTACCTGACATATGAAACGTGACGAATTAGCCGCCAGATGGCAATAGAGTGCTAAATATCTTAAAATTTGTTTTTCATTGCAGTTACAATGTAGAGTGGCACTTTCCATCGTTTTCAGCAGTTAAAGAACCCGAGTACACGGGTGGACACAGTCCGCAGTCAGGCCCGATTAGGCGGTTGCTTCTCTCACACTAACAAATTTCCGACTCAATAGTCATGTTGGAGCCTCCAGTAGGGCGGGGATTCATATCTATCACAATTTACCTGACATATGAAACGTGACGAATTAGCCGCCACATGGCAATAGAGTGCTAAATTACTTAAAATTAGTTTTAACTTGCAGTTACAATGTAGAGTGGCACTTTCCATCGTTTTCAGCAGTTAAAGAACCCGAGTACATGGGTGGATACAGTCCGCAGTCAGGCCCGTTTAGGCGGTTGCTTCTCTCACACTAACAAATTTCCGACTCAATAGTCATGTTGGAGCCTCCAGTAGGGCGGGGATTCATATCTATCACAATTTACCTGACATATGAAACGTGACGAAATAGCCGCCAGATGACAATAGAGTGCTAAATATCTTAAAATTTGTTTTTCATTGCAGTTACAATGTAGAGTGGCACTTTCCATCGTTTTCAGCAGTTAAAGAACCCGAGTACACGGGTGGACACAGTCCGCAGTCAGGCCCGTTTAGGCGGTTGCTTCTCTCACACGAACAAACTTCTGACTCAATAGCCATGTTGGAGCCTCCACTAGGGCGAGGATTCATATCCCACACAATTTACCTGACATATGAAATGTGACGAATTAGCCGCCAGATGACAATAGAGTGCTAAATATCTTAAAATTTGTTTTTCATTGCAGTTACATTGTAGAGTGGCACTTTCCATCGTTTTCAGCAGTTAAAGAACCCGACCGAGTACACGGGTGGACACAGTCCGCAGTCAGCCCCGATTAGGCGGTTGCTTCTCTCACACTAACAAATTTCCGACTCAATAGTCATGTTGGAGCCTCCAGTAGGGCGGGGATTCATATCTATCACAATTTACCTGACATATGAAACGTGACGAATTAGCCGCCACATGGCAATAGAGTGCTAAATTACTTAAAATTAGTTTGAACTTGCAGTTACAATGTAGAGTGGCACTTTCCATCGTTTTCAGCAGTTAAAGAACCCGAGTACATGGGTGGATACAGTCCGCAGTCAGGCCCGTTTAGGCGGTTGCTTCTCTCACACTAACAAATTTCCGACTCAATAGCAATGTTGGAGCTTCCAGTAGGGCGGGGATTCATATCCCACACAATTTACCTGACATATGAAACGTGACGAATTAGCCGCCAGATGACAATAGAGTGCTAAATATCTTAAAATTTGTTTTTCATTGCAGTTACAATGTAGAGTGGCACTTTCCATCGTTTTCAGCAGTTAAAGAACCCGACCGAGTACACGGGTGGACACAGTCCGCAGTCAGGCCCGATTAGGCGGTTGCTTCTCTCACACTAACACATTTCCGACTCAATAGTCATGTTGGAGCCTCCAGTAGGGCGGGGATTCATATCTATCACAATTTACCTGACATATGAAACGTGACGAATTAGCCGCCACATGGCAATAGAGGGCTAAATTACTTAAAATTAGTTTTAACTTGCAGTTACAATGTAGAGTGGCACTTTCCATCGTTTTCAGCAGTTAAAGAACCCGAGTACATGGGTGGATACAGTCCGCAGTCAGGCCCGTTTAGGCGGTTGCTTCTCTCACACTAACAAATTTCCGACTCAATAGCAATGTTGGAGCTTCCAGTAGGGCGGGGATTCATATCCCTCACAATTTACCTGACATATGAAACGTGACAAATTAGCCGCCACATGGCAATAGAGTGCTAAATATGTTAAAATTTGTTTTAACTTGCAGTTACAATGTAGAGTGGCACTTTCCATCGTTTTCAGCAGTTAAAGAACCCGAGTACACGGGTGGACACAGTCCGCAGTCAGGCCCGTTTAGGCGGTTGCTTCTCCCACACGAACAAACTTCTGACTCAATAGCCATGTTGGAGCCTCCACTAGGGCGAGGATTCATATCCCACACAATTTACCTGACATATGAAACGTGACGAATTAGCCGCCAGATGACAATAGAGTGCTAAATATCTTAAAATTTGTTTTTCATTGCAGTTACAATGTAGAGTGGCACTTTCCATCGTTTTCAGCAGTTAAAGAACCCGACCGAGTACACGGGTGGACACAGTCCGCAGTCAGGCCCGATTAGGCGGTTGCTTCTCTCACACTAACAAATTTCCGACTCAATAGTCATGTTGGAGCCTCCAGTAGGGCGGGGATTCATATCTATCACAATTTACCTGACATATGAAACGTGACGAATTAGCCGCCACATGGCAATAGAGTGCTAAATTACTTAAAATTAGTTTTAACTTGCAGTTACAATGTAGAGTGGCACTTTCCATCGTTTTCAGCAGTTAAAGAACCCGAGTACATGGGTGGATACAGTCCGCAGTCAGGCCCGTTTAGGCGGTTGCTTCTCTCACACTAACAAATTTCCGACTCAATAGTCATGTTGGAGCCTCCAGTAGGGCGGGGATTCATATCCCACACAATTTACCTGACATATGAAACGTGACGAAATAGCCGCCAGATGACAATAGAGTGCTAAATATCTTAAATTTGTTTTTCATTGCAGTTACAATGTAGAGTGGCACTTTCCATCGTTTTCAGCAGTTAAAGAACCCGAGTACACGGGTGGACACAGTCCGCAGTCAGGCCCGTTTAGGCGGTTGCTTCTCTCACACGAACAAACTTCTGACTCAATAGCCATGTTGGAGCCTCCACTAGGGCGAGGATTCATATCCCACACAATTTACCTGACATATGAAATGTGACGAATTAGCCGCCAGATGACAATAGAGTGCTAAATATCTTAAAATTTGTTTTTCATTGCAGTTACATTGTAGAGTGGCACTTTCCATCGTTTTCAGCAGTTAAAGAACCCGACCGAGTACACGGGTGGACACAGTCCGCAGTCAGCCCCGATTAGGCGGTTGCTTCTCTCACACTAACAAATTTCCGACTCAATAGTCATGTTGGAGCCTCCAGTAGGGCGGGGATTCATATCTATCACAATTTACCTGACATATGAAACGTGACGAATTAGCCGCCACATGGCAATAGAGTGCTAAATTACTTAAAATTAGTTTGAACTTGCAGTTACAATGTAGAGTGGCACTTTCCATCGTTTTCAGCAGTTAAAGAACCCGAGTACATGGGTGGATACAGTCCGCAGTCAGGCCCGTTTAGGCGGTTGCTTCTCTCACACTAACAAATTTCCGACTCAATAGCAATGTTGGAGCTTCCAGTAGGGCGGGGATTCATATCCCACACAATTTACCTGACATATGAAACGTGACGAATTAGCCGCCAGATGACAATAGAGTGCTAAATATCTTAAAATTTGTTTTTCATTGCAGTTACAATGTAGAGTGGCACTTTCCATCGTTTTCAGCAGTTAAAGAACCCGACCGAGTACACGGGTGGACACAGTCCGCAGTCAGGCCCGATTAGGCGGTTGCTTCTCTCACACTAACACATTTCCGACTCAATAGTCATGTTGGAGCCTCCAGTAGGGCGGGGATTCATATCTATCACAATTTACCTGACATATGAAACGTGACGAATTAGCCGCCACATGGCAATAGAGTGCTAAATTACTTAAAATTAGTTTTAACTTGCAGTTACAATGTAGAGTGGCACTTTCCATCGTTTTCAGCAGTTAAAGAACCCGAGTACATGGGTGGATACAGTCCGCAGTCAGGCCCGTTTAGGCGGTTGCTTCTCTCACACTAACAAATTTCCGACTCAATAGCAATGTTGGAGCTTCCAGTAGGGCGGGGATTCATATCCCTCACAATTTACCTGACATATGAAACGTGACAAATTAGCCGCCAGATGGCAATAGAGTGCTAAATATGTTAAAATTTGTTTTAACTTGCAGTTACAATGTAGAGTGGCACTTTCCATCGTTTTCAGCAGTTAAAGAACCCGAGTACACGGGTGGATACAGTCCGCAGTCAGGCCCGTTTAGGCGGTTGCTTCTCTCACACTAACAAACTTCCGACTCAATAGTCATGTTGGAGCCTCCAGTCGGGCGGGGATTCATATCCCACACAATTTACCTGACATATGAAACGTGACGAATTAGCCGCCAGATTGCAATAGAGTGTTAAAATATGTTAAAATTAGTCTTAACTAGCAGTTACAATGTAGAGTGGCACTTTCCATCGTTTTCAGCAGGCTGAATTGGCCCCTTGCTGTCACGCGTGATCCAATCAGGAATCCCTTCCCTACTGTACATACAGACATTAATCCGGGGGTCGGCAACCCGCGGCTCCCTTTAGCGCCGCCCTAGTGGCTCCCTGTAGCTTTTTAAAAAAGGTATGAAAATTGAAAAAAATATAATTTTTCTTTTAATATTGTTTCTGTAAGAGAGCAAACATGACACAAACCTTCCTAATTGTTAGAAATCCCACTGTTTATACGAAACATGCTTCACTGATGAGAGGATTTGGCGAGCGCCGATTTGTCCTACTAATTTTGGCGGTCCTTGAACGCACCGCAGTTTACATGTTCAACTTTCTCCCCCGCTGCCACAGAAAGACGTGTTTTATGCCACTCCTTCGTTGTCTCTTTTTGTCCACCAAGCGTTTTATACTGTGCGTGAATGCACAAAGGTGATATTTGTTGATGTTATTGACTTGTGTGGAGTGCTAATCAGGCATGTTTGGTCAGTGCATGACTGCAAGCTAATCCATGCTAACATGCTATTTAGGCTAGCTGTATGTACATATTGCATCATTATGCCTCATTTGTAGGTCTATTTGAGCTCATTTAATTTATTTTTCTTATGTCCTCTGTGTATTTAATTTAATTTGCATGTTTCATGACCAGCGTTGGGACTAACGCGTTACTGTAACGCCGTTAGTTTCGGCGGTAACTAGTAATCTAACGCGTTATTTTTTATATTCAGTAACTCAGTTACCGTTACTACATGATGCGTTACTGCGTTATTTGACGTTACTTTTAATGTAGTATAAAGTGTGTTTTATCGGAGCGCTGATTCTTCTTGTGTCACAAACCGGAGAAGAGAGACCTGCGCTCTGTGTGTGAGTGTGTGTGTGCGTGTGTGTGTGTGTGTGTGTGTGTGTGTGTGTGTGTGTGTGTGTGTGTGTGTGTGTGTGTGTGTGTGTGTGTGTGTGTGTGTGTGTGTGTGTGAGTGTGAGTGTGAGTGTGAGGAGTAAAAAGAGAGAGGAGGGGGGCGGGGCGTGTCTGATCATGGCGGAGCTGCAGTCGAGTTTGGAGATATTTTCACAATTTTTCTTTTGTCGAGCACAAAGAAAATAACATTTTAGTTAAATGGAAATTGTGCTTTGGATCAAAGATCCCATCTACTGGCCAAAACAGCAATTCAAATCTGCTGAAACAATCTACATAAGCAACATGCTTCGACGTAGCTAGTAAAGAGAGACAGAGACAACTCCAATGCTACTTCACCTCCACCACTTAAGGATTAACTCTGCCTCTGCTCATCATTCAGCACTGAAGGTACACACTCTGTCAATCAATGTTCCCTCTAATTGTTCATGTGTGTGAGCAAAGGCAAAAAGTCCCTGAGCATTGAGTGGAGGCCATGTGAGCAACATCAGACGTGCACACTGTGGCTACACCAGCAGCACACCTTTCAGACATTGCATTTATTTCCCATTAAAACATCCACATGTTGCACAATGAGATGTAAGCAGGGGATCATGTGTACATTCCTGCAACTTCCTGTTTGTAAAAAATATATTTTTATTAGTATTTATTTAATATACTAACAGCATTTCATGATTAATATTTATAAATTAAGATTCCTAATAAATGACACTAGAATAAGCACACATTTGATTGGTAAATCATAGTGTAACGACCTGGAATGACACTTTATGTGTTGTGTTGGAATTGTCCGACTTTTTGTGTGGCTGTAAACGTATCACTGGCTAAGTGCCATATGTGCATGTGTTGGCGCAAGTGAGAAAGAGCGAGCGGCTGCTGTTGATATAACAAAGTTGCTTTTGGTCTGGTTTGTACTACAGAAAATGACCACTTTTGCAAGATATCATTTTTTTTTACAAATTTTCATTAATTACTAGTTTCTATGTAACTGTTTTTATATTGTTTTACTTTCTTTTTTATTCAAGAAAATGTTTTTAATTTATTTATCTTATTTTATTTGATTCATTTTTTTAAAAAGTACCTTATCTTCACCATACCTGGTTGTCCAATTTAGGCATAATAATGTGTTAATTCCACGACTGTATATATCGGTTGATATCGGTATCGGTTGATATCGGTATCGGTAATTAAAGAGTTGGACAATATCGGCATATCGGATATCGGCAAAAAGCCATTATCGGACATCCCTAAATACGATACATAAATCACATACAATTAAATACGATGCATAAATCACGTAAAATCAAATACGATACATAAATCACACACAATCAAATACAATACATGAATCCCATACAATCAAATACGATACATAAACCACGTACAATCAAATACGATACATAAATCACATAAAATCAAATACGATACATAAATCACATACAATCAAATACGATACATAAATCACATACAATCAAATACAATACATAAATCATATAAAATCAAATACGATACATAAATCACATACAATTAAATACGATGCATGAGTCACGTAAAATCATATATGATACGTAAATCACACAAAATCAAATACAATACATGAATCCCATACAATCAAATACGATACATAAACCACATACAATCAAATACGATACATAATCGATAGGCTCAAGCGCCCCCCGCGACCCCGAAGGGAATAAGCGGTAGAAAATGGATGGATGGATGGAAATCACACAAAAATAAATTAAGATTCCTAATAAATGACACTAGAATAAGCACACATTTAATTGGTAAATCATAGTGTACCGACCTGGAATGACACTTTATGTGTTGTGTTGGAATTGTCCGACTTTTTGTGTGGCTGTAAACGCATCACTGGCTAAGTGCCACATGTGCACGTGTTGGCGCAAGTGAGAAAGAGCGAGCGGCTGCTGTTGATATAACAAAGTTGCTTTTGGTCTGGTTTGTACTGCAGAAAATGACCACTTTTGCAAGATATCATTTTTTTTACAAATTTTCATTAATTACTAGTTTCTATGTAACTGTTTTTATATTGTTTTACTTTCTTTTTTATTCAAGAAAATGTTTTTAATTTATTTATCTTATTGTATTTGATTCATTTTTTTAAAAAGTACCTTATCTTCACCATACCTGGTTGTCCAATTTAGGCATAATAATGTGTTAATTCCACGACTGTATATATCGGTTGATATCGGTATCGGTTGATATCGGTATCGGTAATTAAAGAGTTGGACAATATCGGCATATCGGATATCGGCAAAAAGCCATTATCGGACATCCCTAAATACGATACATAAATCACATACAATTAAATACGATGCATAAATCACGTAAAATCAAATACGATACATAAATCACACACAATCAAATACAATACATGAATCCCATACAATCAAATACGATACATAAACCACATACAATCAAATACGATACATAAATCACATAAAATCAAATACGATACATAAATCACATACAATCAAATACGATACATAAATCACATACAATCAAATACAATACATAAATCATATAAAATCAAATACGATACATAAATCACATACAATTAAATACGATGCATGAGTCACGTAAAATCATATATGATACGTAAATCACACAAAATCAAATACAATACATGAATCCCATACAATCAAATACGATACATAAACCACATACAATCAAATACGATACATAATCGATAGGCTCAAGCGCCCCCCGCGACCCCGAAGGGAATAAGCGGTAGAAAATGGATGGATGGATGGAAATCACACAAAAATAAATTAAGATTCCTAATAAATGACACTAGAATAAGCACACATTTAATTGGTAAATCATAGTGTACCGACCTGGAATGACACTTTATGTGTTGTGTTGGAATTGTCCGACTTTTTGTGTGGCTGTAAACGCATCACTGGCTAAGTGCCATATGTGCACGTGTTGGCGCAAGTGAGAAAGAGCGAGCGGCTGCTGTTGATATAACAAAGTTGCTTTTGGTCTGGTTTGTACTGCAGAAAATGACCACTTTTGCAAGATATCATTTTTTTTACTAATGTTTTGGTGATGTGTTTATGGCCGACAATAAAGAGTTTTGCTCAGTAAAGTGATGGATGGAATTCATGTCCTCAAAGCGCCTCGACAGACGTTACAATATTTGAACAATGATGACGAAAGCTGTTTTCTCTGTCGTGTCCGTGTGTCGAAAATTGTTGTGCGCTTTTTTTTTTAATTTGATTTTGTGCGTGGCATAAATTTGCCGTGCGCAGAGGATGCTTGAGCAGTGCACAATTGCACAGGCGCGCACCTTAGAGGGAACGTTGCTGTCAATTCTCTTATATACTCTTTCATCCTAGACTTCTAGAGTGTTTAACTATCACATCACTCTAAATGTATAGACTATAAAGTTCACAAACATAAAGAAGGATGCTAGTGGGCCAGGCCAATCTTTCCTTATCTCTAAACTAAAACTGGGCAAATGTGTAGAGTGTTCTGAGCTTCAGACATGATTTTGTGTCAGAATTCTTTGAGGAGAAAATGCCTGGTTAGGCTTTGTGTATGTAGTGTGTGCCTTCCTTGCTTTACAGCTATGTTGTTATTATGCTGTTTGTTACTTATGTATGTTATGTTGCAGCTATTTAAAATAGTTTTGTCAATTTGTTCTGGCCAGAAACAAATTGGCCTTTGTAACATATCTTTGTGTTTGTGTGTTGTATGTAGAGCACATTGCTTAGCAGAGTTCAGTGATGAAAATGCATGTCAAGTTGATCAACACATTGTATTATTCTCCAATGCAATAACAGTACTGACATGAAGGCTAAAGGGCATTAATGGGAGCTTTAAAAAAAAAAGAAGAAAAAAAGAAGTAACTAAATAGTTACTTTTCAAAGTAATGCATTACTTTTTGGTGTAAGTAACTGAGTTACTTTTGAAATGAAGTAACTAGTAACTATAACTAGTTACTGGTTTTCAGTAACTAACCCAACACTGTTCATGACACATTATTTGTATGTAATATTGGCAGCATGTCTGATAGTTTTTTGTGTGCTATGTTGTTCCAGACCACAGCAAACGTTACCCAGCTTGTAAAGATTGTATTAAATTCATTAGAAGACAACCTGCCGTTTGTAAGCCACTAATTTCCAGGAGTTATTTCAATTTGATACGTAAAACACATGTTAGCAATATGATACATAAATCACATAAAATCAAATACAATACATAAATCACATAAAATCAAATATGATACATAAATCATATACAATCAAATACGATACATAAATCACAGACGATACATGAATCACATACAATCAAATACGATACATAAATCACATACAATCAAATACGATACATAAATCACATACAATTAAATACAATGCATAAATCACATAAAATCAAATACGATACATAACACACACAATCAAATACGATACATAAATCCCATACAATCAAATACGATACATAAATCTCATACAATCAAATATGATACATAAATCACATACAATCAAATATGATACATAAATCACATAAAATCAAATATGATACATAAATCACATACAATCAAATACAATACATAAATCACATACAATCAAATATGATACATAAATCACATAAAATCAAATATGATACATAAATCACATATGATACATGAATCACATACAATCACATATGATACATAAATCACATACAATCAAATACGATACATAAATCACATACAATCAAATACGATACATAAATCACATACAATCAAATATGATACATAAATCACATACAATCAAATACGATACATAAATCACATACAATCAAATACGACACATAAATCACATACAATCAAATCCAATTCATAGATCACATACAATCAATTACGATACATAAATCACATACAATCAAATACGACACATAAATCAAATATGATACATAAATTACATAAAATCAAATATTATACATGAATCACATACAATCAAACACAATGCATAAATCACAAAATCAAATACGATACATTACACACACAATCAAATATGATACATTAATCCCATACAATCAAATACGATAAAAAAATCACATACAATCAAATATGATACATAAATCACATACAATCAAATACGATACATAAATCACATAAAATCAAATATGATACATAAATCACATACAATCAAATACGATACATAAATCACATACAATCAAATATGATACATAAATCACATAATATCAAATACGATACATAAATCACATACGATACATGAATCACATACAATCAAATACGATACATAAATCACATACAATCAAATACGATACATAAATCACATGCAATCAAATACGACACATAAATCACATACAATCAAATCCGATTCATAGATCACATACAATCAAATACGATACATAAATCACATACAATCAAATACAACACATAAATCAAATATGATACATAAATTACATAAAATCAAATATTATAAATAAATCACATACAATGAAATACGATACATAAATCACATAACATCAAATATTATACATAAATCACATACAATCAAATACGATACATAAATCACATACAATCAAATACGATACATAAATCACATACAATCAAATACAATACATAAATCATACAAAATCAAATACGATACATAAATTACATACAATCAAATACGATTAGAGATGTCTGATAATATCGGTCTGCCGATATTATCGGCCGATAAATGCGTTAAAATGTAATATTGGAAATTATCGGTATCGTTTTTTTTATTATCAGTATCGGTGGGTTTTTTTGTTGTTTTTTTTTTTTTTAAATTATTAAATCCACATAAAAAACACAAGATACACTTACAATAAGCGCACCAACCCAAAAAACCTCCCTCCCCCATTTACACTCATTCACACTCATTCACACAAAAGGGTTGTTTCTTTCTGTTATTAATATTCTGGTTCCTACATTATATATCAATATATATCAATACAGTCTGCAAGGGATACAGTCCGTAAGCACACATGATTGTGCGTGCTGCTGGTCCACTAATAATACTAACCTTTAACAGTTAATTTTACAAATTTTCATTAATTACTAGTTTCTATGTAACTGTTTTTATATTGTTTTACTTTTTTTTTTATTCAAGAAAATGTTTTTAATTTATTTATCTTATTTTATTTGATTCATTTTTTTAAAAAGTACCTTATCTTCACCATACCTGGTTGTCCAATTTAGGCATAATAATGTGTTAATTCCACGACTGTATATATCGGTTGATATCGGTATAGGTTGATATCGGTATCGGTAATTAAAGAGTTGGACAATATCGGCATATCGGATATCGGCAAAAAGCCATTATCGGACATCCCTAAATACGATACATAAATCACATACAATTAAATACGATGCATAAATCACGTAAAATCAAATACGATACATAAATCACACACAATCAAATACAATACATGAATCCCATACAATCAAATACGATACATAAACCACATACAATCAAATACGATACATAAATCACATAAAATCAAATACGATACATAAATCACATACAATCAAATACGATACATAAATCACATACAATCAAATACAATACATAAATGATATAAAATCAAATACGATACATAAATCACATACAATCAAATACGATACATAAATCACATACAATTAAATACGATGCATGAGTCACGTAAAATCATATATGATACATAAATCACACAGAATCAAATACAATACATGAATCCCATACAATCAAATACGATACATAAACCACATACAATCAAATACGATACATAATCGATAGGCTCCAGCGCCCCCCGCGACCCCGAAGGGAATAAGCGGTAGAAAATGGATGGATGGATGGAAATCACATAAAAACAAATACGATGCATAAATCACATAAAATCAAATACAATACATTTATCCCATAAAATCAAATACGATGCATAAATCACATACAATCAAATACGATACATAAATCACACACAATCAAATGCGATACATAAATCACATACAATCAAATACGATTCATAAATCACATAAAATCAAATACGATACATAAATCACATAAAATCAAATACGATACATAAATCCCATACAATGAAATACGACACATAAATCACACACAATCAAATACGATACATAAATCACATACAATCAAATACGATGCATAAATCATATAAAATCAAATACGACACATAAATCACATACAATCAAATACGATACATAAATCACATACAATCAAATACGATACATAAATCACATACAATCAAATACGACACATAAATCACATACAATCAAATACGATACATAAATCACATACAATCAAATACGACACATAAATCATATAAAATCAAATACGACACATAAATAACATACAATCAAATACGATACATAAATCACATACAATCAAATACGATACATAAATCCCATACAATCAAATACGATACATAAACAAACACCTGATTTATTCCTTTGTGCACCACTTTGACTCCTATTGACTAAATGAATATTTTATATCAGTCACGTCCGTTGTGTCCTTGGGCAAGACACTTCACCCTTGCTCCTGATGGCTGCTGGTTAGCGCCTTGCATGGCAGCTCCCGCCATCAGTGTGTGAATGTGTGTGTGAATGGGTGAATGTGGAATTTGTGTCAAAGCTATACAAGTATAACCCATTTACCATTTATATCATTCAGCGTATTAATAAATCATAAAACTAATATGATACATCTTCTCCTGTTCCTTCTTTTCTTTTCATTCTTCATCTTCTGCTCTAATTTCCCTCCTTGTTTTTCTTCTTCTTTATCGATCTCCTTTTTTTCCCCCATTATTTTCCTTCCTGTCCTTTTTCCTCATTATTTTATTTTTATCTTATTTTTAATCTTTTTTTCTTCTTCTTTATCAGCTTCCCCCATTTTTTATTTTTTATTCTTTATTCTAATTTCTATTCTTTCTTCTTATTCCCTCTTCCTCTTATTTTTTATTTCCTTTTTTTTTCCTTCTTCTTCTTCTTCTTCTTCTTCTTCTTCTGCTGTGGCGCCCCTGGCAACTCCTCCATCTTTCGTTTTGTTCTGTCAACTTGTTGCATTTTTCTAATGGAGTTGCAATCAATAAAAAAAAAAAAAAGCTATTTATACAACACTTTTCATACACAGGCGCAACACAAAGTGCTTTACGCCGCTTCAAGATGAAAGAAAGAAAACACACACACACACACAAAGATCAAGGAAAATGGCACTTTTGAGGCCTAAATAAAAATGTACGTAATCTAAATAACATGAATATTTTTTTAATCCGTACAAATAAAAATAAAAGTAGTTTTTGTGGGTTTTGAAATTGAAATGTGGACTCGTCAGACCACAGAACACTTTTCCACTTTGCATCAGTCCATCTTAGATGAGCTCGGGCCCAGCGGAGCCGGCGGCGTTTCTGGGTGTTGTTGATAAATGGTTTTCGCTTTGCATAGTAGAGTTTTAACTTGCACTTACAGATGTAGCGACCAACTGTAGTTACTGACAGTGGTTTTCTGAAGTGTTCCTGAGCCCATGTGGTGATATCCTTTACACACTGATGTCGCTTTTTGATGCATTCAGTGTCGGTTTCCACTTACGTGCAGTGATTTCTCCAGATTTTCTGAACCTTTTGATGATATTACAGACCGTAAATGGTGAAATCCCTAAATTCCTTGCAATAGCTTGTTTAAAAATGTTGTTCTTAAACTGTTCAACAATTTGCTCACGCATTTGTTGACAAAGTGGTGACCCTCGCCCCATCCTTGTTTGTGAATGACTGAGCATTTCATGGAAGCTGCTTTTATACCCAATCATGGCACCCACCTGTTCCCAATTTGCCTGTTCACCTGTGGGATGTTCCAAATAAGTGTTTGATGAGCATTCCTCAACTTTCTTAGTTTTTTTTGCCACTTGTGCCAGCTTTTTTGAAACATGTTGCAGGCATTAAATTCCAAAAGAGCTAATATGAGCAAAAAAAATTACTACGTTTTCCAGTTCGAATATTAACTATCTTGTCTTTGCAGTCTATTGAATTGAATTTAGGTTGAAAAGGATTTGCAAATCATTGTATTCTGTTTTTATTTACCATTTACACGACGTGCCAACTTCACTGGTTTTGGGTTTGTATATACAAATGAAATAAAATTATTTTTTTGTCGTTTGCATGCATCTAGCCGAGTGCACGAGATGTCCTGAGCCAGAACATTCTTTGTTAGGTATAAAATGTGTGTGTGTGTGTGTGTGTTGTTGATCAATGAAACATTTAAATAGCACTACTTTCATTTTCATGCAATACATTTTAAATCAGGCCGTGTAAATTGCTGCAGTGAAAGTTACGCGTAAGCACGAGCGCTATAGAGAAAACCATTAGAATTTGCACCAAATAGCAAACTTAGCACTTTTTAAAACACTTTTCTAACAACGTGTAGTGGAATTGATGATGCAAGAATGATGCAATTGTAGAATACAATAAATAATTGAAAAATGTATTTATTTATTTATTTATTTATTTATTTATTTATTTATTTATTTATTTATTTATTTATTTTTTAATAATGTCCTGCCCAGCTTCTCAGGCAAATCATATAGTAGATGTAGATGCCCATATCGGCTGTTCAGATTTACTTTACAAAAGAGAAGTGTAGGATACTTATCTTGTTGCCTTATTTGTATTTTGACTTTATTAAATGTATTTATATTATCAATTAGTGCAGCCAGGCCAGAGCAGGAGGGGATAGAAAGAGAAAAAAAGGAAGACAGAGGGGGGAATTGTGGGGACAAGAGGGGGAATTAGACAGAGAGACAAAAACAACAACAGCAAACACAACAACAACAACAGAGCAACATCAGCAAATACGACATGTACAAATATGATGGTAAAAGTAATAGCAAATAAGCAGCTAGCGAAAATAAAAAATAATACAGAAATGTCAATGAGCATTATTACACTAAAAATGGAGCAATATGAATACCGATAGAAATAGTGCTATTGATAATAAACAATACCAATAAAATGTATTTAAAAAACACACATTTGTATTAATGTAATCGGTCATTCAATTATATCATCTTTATGTGTATCTGTAAGTTTTCATTCTTAAACCGGCGTTCAGTAGGAACTTGACAGCAATGCATTGTGGGTAAAACAAATATAAAAAATACCCCCCCCCCCCCCCCCCCCCCCAGCACACACTCTATCTTGGAATTGGATTATTGAGCTGATTGTGAGCGAAAAGCCGACAACAATGCCAGCAAATTGCAGCACATTCAAAAAGCTTCCTGTGGAGTGTCTTTCTTCTGCTTGAGCACTTAAATAGAGGCTGGCTGCCGTCGCCACGGCAACCAGGGTCCACGCGCCACAGTTCCCAGCTGGGAACTAAAACATCCACAAATGAGCTATTAAGTGTGTTATGATCGATTGTGAAAGTGAAAGTACAGCCTTTTAACAATGCAGACATGTTAAACGTGCGCTGCCCTTAAAGGCGCAGGTTCCACTCGAGTGTTCTCAACTAAAGTAAACACTCGCCTCCCACGTGACCTGGCAACCCACTGATAAGCAAGACACAAACTTTCCCTCGGAAACTTGTTTCTAATGAACTTTTGGAACCAAACAAAACACACGCGGACTGCTAACTTGTGACTTTTGACAGATCTGAAATCATCTTAATGGCGTTGTTGTTATGAGTCATGTTCGAACTTTTTAATATCCCAAACCACTTCAGCGTCGGATGTTCAGAGTGTTGGAACGACGTCATTCACTGGTCGCCGAAGCTTTGTGAAAGAAGTCGCCCCCTTTGGTGACAAACTCATTGTCAGGTTCAAACACTGACGACCTCTACAAACCCCGTTTCCATATGAGTTGGGAAATTGTGTTAGATGTAAATATAAACGGAATACAATGATTTGCAAATCCTTTTCAACCCATATTCAGTTGAATGCACTACAAAGACAAGATATTTGATGTTCAAACTCATAAACTTTATTTTTTTTTTGCAAATAATAATTAACACGTGCCAAAGTAGTTGGGAAAGGGCATGTTCACCACTGTGTTACATGGCCTTTCCTTTTAACAACACTCAGTAAAGGTTTGGGAACTGAGGAGACACATTTTTGAAGCTTCTCAGGTGGAATTATATCCCATTCTTGCTTGATGTACAGCTTAAGTTGTTCAACAGTCCGGGGGTCTCCGTTGTGCTATTTTAGGCTTCATAATGCGCCACACATTTTCAATGGGAGACAGGTCTGGACTACAGGCAGGCCAGTCTAGTACCCGCACTCTTTTACTATGAAGCCACGTTGATGTAACATGTGGCTTGGCATTGTCTTGCTGAAATAAGCAGGGGCGTCAATGGTAACGTTGCTTGGATGGCAACATGTGTTGCTCCAAAACCTGTATGTACCTTTCAGCATTAATGGCGCCTTCACAGATGTGTAAGTTACCCATGTCTTGGGCACTAATACACCCCCATACCATCACAGATGCTGGCTTTTACACTTTGCGCCTATAACAATCCGGATGGTTCTTTTCCTCTTTGGTCCGGAAGACACGACGTCCACAGTTTCCAAAAACAATTTGAAATGTGGACTCGTCAGACCACAGAACACTTTTCCACTTTGTATCAGTCCATCTTAGATGAGCTCAGGCCCAGCGAAGCCGACGGCGTTTCTGGGTGTTGTTGATAAACGGTTTTCGCCTTGCATAGGAGAGTTTTAACTTGCACTTACAGATGTAGCGACCAACTGTAGTTACTGACAGTGGGTTTCTGAAGTGTTCCTGAGCCCATGTGGTGATATCCTTTACACACTGATGTCGCTTGTTGATGCAGTACAGCCTGAGAGATCGAAGGTCACGGGCTTAGCTGCTTACGTGCAGTGATTTCTCCAGATTCTCTGAACCCTTTGATGATATTACGGACCGTAGATGGTGAAATCCCTAAATTCCTTGCAATAGCTGGTTGAGAAAGGTTTTTCTTAAACTGTTCAACAATTTGCTCAAGCATTTGTTGACAAAGTGGTGACCCTCGCCCCATCCTTGTTTGTGAATGACTGAGCATTTCATGGAATCTACTTTTATACCCAATCATGGCACCCACCTGTTCCCAATTTGCCTGTTCACCTGTGGGATGTTCCAAATAAGTGTTTGATGAGCATTCCTCAACTTTATCAGTATTTATTGCCACCTTTCCCAACTTCTTTGTCACGTGTTGCTGGCATCAAATTCTAAAGCTAATGATTATTTAAAAAAAAAAAGTTTATCAGTTTGAACATCAAATATGTTGTCTTTGTAGCATATTCAACTGAATATGGGTTGAAAATGATTTGCAAATCATTGTATTCCGTTTATATTTACATCTAACACGATTTCCCAACTCATATGGAAACGAGGTTTGTATTAAACAAGACAAGAAGCAAAGAATCAAACAGAGACAAAATTCAATTTGGACTCAATATATTGAGGAGAGTCGCCTTTACACTGTACCCTTGCACAGTATCTCAGCACGCTCTGCCAAAAGATTGCACTCCTCCTTCTTTATTTGACTTTCTCCGACCACCTGACCACCGCTTCCACTTCCAGAGGGAAGTGGGTCGTAAACAGCGTTGCCATTGGTTACAGAATAGTTCAAAAGAAGAGGTCGTAAAATAGTTCAAAAAGAGTTAGTAAAATACTTCAAAAAGAGTTAGTAAAATACTTCAAAAAAATAGGTCGTCTGGAAATTGGGCAGATCCTTGGTTCTCTCCGCTTTGAAGTCCTTGGGTTAGAACAATATATTTCTGTTGATTACCAAACAGGAACACCTTCATGTTGCTTCCTTCCCCTACACAGTGGAGCTTTATGAGCCTTACTCTTGGTAGGTTTTAAAGACAGCTTTTGTCTTCTTGTCAGGAACTTAATGTAATACAATGTTTTTGTGATCATTTAGAAACAGTTGTTCTAACACTCATCGTTGTGTCTGAAAGTCAAACTACTGCCGACGTGCCATTGAGCACTCATCCGACCGTCTCTGCAGCGTGCAGACACACAGGAGATGTTCAAAACTAGTTGGACTTTTTTTGGGCTGATTCAAAAACAACCTTGAGATTTGATTAACATTTGCCAAAAAGAATGATGGAGAATTTCCTGGATTTGATATATTTTTAAGAAAATACTGCCACAAACTTTAATAATTAGCACTCACTGACTAGCCAAATTCTGATGGATGGACAGATGGTTGAATGGATGGAGGGAAAAACAGATGGTTGGATGGAAAAATGCATGGACGTATGGATGGATGGAGAGAGACGGATTGTTGAATCGGTGAGAGGACGGATGGACGAATGATAGCTGGATATATGGATGGATGGTTGGATGATAGATGTGTGGGTCATGGATGGACGGGCGCATGGTTAAATGGATGGATGGACTAATTGATAAATGAATGGCTGGACAATAGAGGATAGTTGAATGGATGGACAGATGTACAAATGGATACATGGACGGTGTGATAGACGGATGGATGGACTGATGGATTGTTGAATGGGTTTACGGATATACAAATGTACGGATGGATGGACGATTGATGATGAATGGATGGATGGATAGATGAATGTATGTACTGTATGTGTGGATGGATGCATGGATGTTAGGTGGATGTATGTGTGGATGATGACCGGAGAGACGTAAAGATGGAAAGGCAGCGACATGAGAGTGTGTATGAAGTGTGATTGGAGCACATGACAACATTCAGGAGGTCAAGAGTGTTTGAAACTGATCACTTTGATTAAACATTCAGGAGTTCGAGAGTGTTTCAAACTGATCACTTTGATAGAACATACGGGAGGTAAAGAGTGTTCCAAACTGATAATTTGATTGAACATTCGGGAGGTCGAGAGTGTTTCAAACTGATCACTTTAATTGAACATTCGGGAGGTCAAGAGTGTTTCAAACTGATCACTTTGATTGAACATTCGTGAGGTCGAGGGTGTTTCAAACTGATCACTTTGATTGAACATTCGGGAGGTAAAGAGAGTTTCAAACTGATAATTTGATCGAACATTCGGGAGGTGGAGAGTGTTTCAAACTGATCACTTTGATTGAACATTCGGGAAATAAAGACTGTTTCAAACTGATCACTTTGATTGAATATTCGGGAGGTGGAGAGTGTTTCAAACTGATCACTTTGATCAAACATTCGGGAGGTCGAGAGTGTTTCAAACTGATCACTATGATTGAACATTCGGGAGGTCGAGAGTGTTTCAAACTGATCACTTTGATTGAATATTCGGGAGGTGGAGAGTGTTTCAAACTGATCACTTTGATCAAACATTCGGGAGGTCGAGAGTGTTTCAAACTGATCACTATGATTGAACATTCGGGAGGTCGAGAGTGTTTCAAACTGATCACTTTGATTGAACATTCAGGAAGTAAAGAGTGTTCCAAACTGATCATTTGATTGAACATTCGGGAGGTCGAGAGTGTTTCAAACTGATCACTTTGATTGAACATTTGGGAGGTGGAGAGTGTTTCAAACTGATCACTTTGATCGAACATTCGGGAGGTCAAGGGTGTTTCAAACTGATCACTTTGATCGAACATTCGGTAGGTAAAGAGTGTTTCAAACTTATCACTTTGATTGAACATTCGGGAGGTCAAGGGTGTTTCAAACTGATCACTTTGATCAAACATTCGGTAGGTAAAGAGTGTTTCAAACTGATCACTTTGATTGAACATTCGGGAGGTCGAGAGTGTTTCAAACTGATCACTTTGATCGAACATTCGGTAGATAAAGAGTGTTTCAAACTGATCACTTTGATTGAACATTCGGGAGGTCGAGGGTGTTTCAAACTGATCACTTTGATTGAACATTCGGTAGGTAAAGAGTTTTTCAAACTGATCACTTTGATTGAACATTCGGGAGGTCGAGAGTGTTTCAAACTGATCACTTTGATTGAACATTCGGGAGGTCGAGAGTGTTTCAAACTGATCACTCTGATTGAACATTCGGGAGGCCCTGACGGCCTCCCAGCTTTTTTGCTCAAAAGCTGTGCAGAGGAACTAACTACAGCATGGTGTCCAATATTACAACAGTCACTTAACACTCACACTGTTCCAGCTCTGTGGAAGAAGTCAATTATAACTCCGGTGCCTAAAAAGCCCGGTTTCACAGTAAACAACGACTTTCGTCCCGTAGCTCTCACTTCGATTGTTATGAAATGTTTTGAAAAATTTGTTGTGTCACTGCTCATGAAGGATGTCAAGCCAAAGATAGATGTGTACCAGTTTGCGTACAAGCAGGAATGCAGTACTGATGATGCAATCCTTTGCACCTTGCACTTTATCTCCAAGCACCTTGAGAACACAAAAGCTTATGCTAGAATTGTATTTGTTGATTTCAGCTCAGCTTTTAATACAGTGCAAATTCACATACTCTTGGAGAAGCTCAAAGACATGGGTGTAAACTCCACCTTGATCAAATGGTTCCACTCTTTTTCAACAAACAGAACACAGCAAGTGAAGGTCAACAGAACACTGTCAGACACCAAACACTGCAACACAGGCGTCCCACAGGGTTGCGTTGTATCACCAACACTGTTTACATTGTACACCAATGATTGTGGGACTGTGCACCCTAACAATTATATGGTGAAATTTGCGGACGATACCGTGCTCCTAAGCCTTCTACACAAGGATACGGACCCCTCTGTGTACCAAGACGAAATAGACCTATTTATTAGGTGGTGTGATACCAACCATCTTATTCTAAATGTGACCAAGACACAGGAAATGGTTTTGGATCCGAGGAATGTGACTGACCATGAGCCAGTGGTCATCAAAAATCAGGAAATCACCCAGGTATCCTCATATAAATATTTAGGGATTCATATTGATAATCTTCTCTGCTGGAAGACACATATTGACAAACTGTGCAATAGACTGCAACAGAGGCTATATGTTTTGCGAAGATTAACATTGTACGGCGTAAGCACCCACATCATGATGATTTTCTACCGTGCCATTGTAGAGAGCATCATTAGATACGGGATCACCTCATGGTTTGGCAACCTAACCATTAAGCTAAAAAGCAAACTGGCCGGCATGCATAAAACGGTAATGAAAATCGTAGGGAGGAAAGAATATGAGCCTATACAGAGCATCTATGAGCAGGCAGTTAGGAAAAAAGCTAAGAAAATTATTTCCAACTCACAACACCCACTCTTCCCTGAATATGGAACCCTGCCATCAGGGAGAAGACTCCGGGTCCCACTATGCAAATCGAACCGCCTTAAATTATCATTTGTCCCAGCCTCCATTAAGCTGACCAACAAGGTGCAATAGAATGTTAATACATAGGTTAGCACTTTTTTAGCACATGGCACTTTAGAACTAAGCACTTTAGCACATAGCACTTTAACTATGAGCTCTAGTGCAATGCACACTGGTACTTTATCTTTATCTCCATACTGTAGATTTTATGCCTCCATCAAAGTGCCACCTATGTCTATCAAGCTCCATGTTCTGATGTTTAAATGTTAGTTGTCTGGTTGTGGTTGTGTCTGTGCTTATGTTTTTGTTCTGTTGTTTTTGTGTATGTTAAGAAAGCAATGATGCACTGTGCCCAAGACAAATTCCCCCGCGGGGACAATAAAGTTGAACCTTGAACCTTGAGGTCGAGAGTGTTTTAAACTGATCACTTTGATTGAACATTCGGGAGGTCGAGAGTGTTTTAAACTGATCACTTTGATTGAACATTCGGGAAGTAAAGACTGTTTCAAACCGATCACTTTGATTGAACATTCGGGAGGTCGAGAATGTTTCAAACTGATCACTTTGATTGAACATTCGGGAGGTCGAGAATGTTTCAAACTGATCACTTTGATTGAACATTCAGGAGGTCGAGAGTGTTTCACACTGATCACTTTGATTGAACATTCGGGAGGTCGAGAGTGTTTCAAACTGATCACTTTGATTGAACATTCGGGAGGTCGAGAGAGTTTTAAACTGATTACTTTGAACATTCGGGAGGTCGAGAGTGTTTTAAACTGATCACTTTGATTGAACATTTTGGAGGTCGAGAGTGTTTCACACTGATCACTTTGATTGAACATTCGGGAGGTCGAGAGTGTTTCAAACTGATCACTTTGATTTAACATTCAGGAGGTCGAGAGAGTTTTAAACTGATTACTTTGATTGAACATTCGGGAGGTCGAGAGTGTTTTATACTGATCACTTTGATTGAACATTTTGGAGGTCGAGAGTGTTTCACACTGATCACTTTGATTGAACATTCGGGAGGTCGAGAGTGTTTCAAACTGATCACTTTGATTTAACATTCAGGAGGTCGAGAGTGTTTGAAACTGATCACTTTGATCAAACATTCGGTAGGTAAAGAGTGTTTCAAACTGATCGCTTTCATTGAACATTTGGGAAGTCGAGAGTGTTTCAAACTGATCACTTTGATTGAACATTCGGGAGGTCGAGAGTGTTTCACACTGATCACTTTGATTGAACATTCTGGAGGTCGAGAGAGTTTTAAACTGATTACTTTGATTGAACATTCGGGAGGTCGAGAGTGTTTTATACTGATCACTTTGATTGAACATTTTGGAGGTCGAGAGTGTTTCACACTGATCACTTTGATTGAACATTCGGGAGGTCGAGAGTGTTTCAAACTGATCACTTTGATTTAACATTCAGGAGGTCGAGAGTGTTTGAAACTGATCACTTTGATCAAACATTCGGTAGGTCGAGAGTGTTTCAAACTGATCGCTTTCATTGAACATTTGGGAAGTCGAGAGTGTTTCAAACTGATCACTTTGATTGAACATTCGGGAGGTCGAGAGTGTTTCACACTGATCACTTTGATTGAACATTCTGGAGGTCGAGAGTATTTCAAACTGATCACTCTGATTGAACATTCGGGAGGTCGAGAGTGTTTTAAACTGCTCACTTTGATTG
The DNA here is from genome assembly GCF_033978785.1 of Entelurus aequoreus. Classification (NCBI taxonomy): domain Eukaryota; kingdom Metazoa; phylum Chordata; class Actinopteri; order Syngnathiformes; family Syngnathidae; genus Entelurus; species Entelurus aequoreus. Next base: position 20,425,062 of record NC_084741.1, on the reverse strand, counting down.
AACATTCGGGAGGTCGAGTGTTTCAAACTGATCACTTTGATTGAACATTCGGGAGGTCAAGAGTGTTTCAAACTGATCACTTTGATTGAACATTCGGGAGGTCAAGAGTGTTTCAAACTGATCACTTTGATTGAACATTCGGGAGGTCAAGAGTGTTTCAAACTGATCACTTTGATTGAACATTCGGGAGGTCGAGAGTGTTTCAAACTGATCACTTTGATCGAACATTCGGTAGGTAAAGAGTGTTTCAAACTGATCACTTTGATTGAACATTCGGGAGGTCGAGAGTGTTTCAAACTGATAACTTTAATTGAACATTCAGGAGGTAAAGAGTGTTCCAAACTGATAATTTGATTTAACATTCGGGAGGTCGAGAGTGTTTCAAACTGATCACTTTGATTGAATATTCGGGAGGTCGAGAGTGTTTCAAACTGCTCACTTTGATTGAACATTCGGGAGGTCGAGAGTATTTCAAACTGATCACTTTGATTGAACATTCGGGAGGTCGAGTGTTTCAAACTGATCACTTTGATTGAACATTCGGGAGGTCGAGAGTGTTTCAAACTGCTCACTTTGATTGAACATTCGGGAGGTCGAGTGTTTCAAACTGATCACTTTGATTGAACATTCGGGAGGTCAAGAGTGTTTCAAACTGATCACTTTGATTGAACATTCGGGAGGTCGAGAGTGTTTCAAACTGATCCCTTTGATGGAACATTCGGGAGGTGGAGAGTGTTTCAAACTGATCACTTTGATTGAACATTCGGGAGGTGGATAGTGTTTCAAACTGATCACTTTGATCGAACATTCGGGAGGTAAAGAGTGTTTCAAACTGATCACTTTGATTGAACATTCGGGAAGTAGAGAGTGTTTCAAACTGATCACTTTGTTTGAACATTCGGGAGGTCGACAGTGTTTCAAACTGATCACTTTGATTGAACATTCGGTAGGTCGAGAGTGTTTCAAACTGATCCCTTTGATGGAAAATTTGGGAGGTCGAGAGAGTTTCAAACTGATCACTTTGATTGAACATTCGGGATGTGGAGAGTGTTTCAAACTGATAACTTTGATCGAACATTCGGGAGGTGGAGAGTGTTTCAAACTGATCACTTTGATCGAACATTTGGGATTTAAAGAGTGTTTTAAACTGATCACTTTGATCGAACATTCGGGAGGTAAAGAGTGTTTCAAACTGATCACTTTGATTGAACATTCGGAAGGTCGAGAGTGTTTCAAACTGATCACTTTGATGGAACATTCGGGAGGTGGAGAGTGTTTCAAACTGATCACTTTGATTGAACATTCGGAAAGTCAAGAGTGTTTCAAAATGATCACTTTGATGGAACATTCGGGAGGTGGAGAGTGTTTCAAACTGATCACTTTGATTGAACATTCGGAAAGTCAAGAGTGTTTCAAACTGATCACTTTGATTGAACATTCGGGAGGTGGAGAGTGTTTCAAACTGATCACTTTGATTGAACATTCGGAAAGTCAAGAGTGTTTCAAAATGATCACTTTGATGGAACATTCGGGAGGTGGAGAGTGTTTCAAACTGATCACTTTGATTGAACATTCGGGAGGTGGATAGTGTTTCAAACTGATCACTTTGATCGAACATTCGGGAGGTAAAGAGTGTTTCAAACTGATCACTTTGATTGAACATTCGGGAGGTAGAGAGTGTTTCAAACTGATCATTTTGTTTGAACATTCGGGAGGTCGACAGTGTTTCAAACTGATCACTTTGATTGAACATTCGGTAGGTCGAGAGTGTTTCAAACTGATCCCTTTGATGGAAAATTTGGGAGGTCGAGAGAGTTTCAAACTGATCACTTTGATTGAACATTCGGGATGTGGAGAGTGTTTCAAACTGATAACTTTGATCGAACATTCGGGAGGTGGAGAGTGTTTCAAACTGATCACTTTGATCGAACATTTGGGATTTAAAGAGTGTTTTAAACTGATCACTTTGATCGAACATTCGGGAGGTAAAGAGTGTTTCAAACTGATCACTTTGATTGAACATTCGGGAGGTCGAGAGTGTTTCAAACTGATCACTTTGATTGAACATTCGGGAGGTCGAGAGTGTTTCAAACTGATCACTTTGTTTGAACATTCGGGAGGTCGAGAGTGTTTCAAACTGATCACTTTGATTGAACATTCGGAAAGTCAAGAGTGTTTCAAACTGATCACTTTGATTGAACATTCGGGAGGTGGAGAGTGTTCCAAACTGATAATTTGATTGAACATTCGGGAAGTCGAGAGTTTTTCAAACTGATCACTTTGATTGAACATTCGGGAGGTGGAGAGTGTTTCAAACTGATCACTTTGATCGAACATTTGGGATTTAAAGAGTGTTTTAAACTGATCACTTTGATCGAACATTCGGAAGGTAAAGAGTGTTTCAAACTGATCACTTTGATTGAACATTCGGGAAATAAAGAGTGTTCCAAAATGATAATTTGATTGAACATTCGGAGGTCGAGATTGTTTCAAACTGATCCCTTTGATGGAACATTCGGGAGGTGGAGAGTGTTTCAAACTGATCACTTTGATGTTTGCAACTTTCCTAAGTTTAGTGACCTGCAGCCAAACATGACAAATGTTCTTGTTTGGCTCCAAAGCGTCCATTGATGGCGGCCAATAAAGAGGGTCTGATTTACAAGTGAATCATTCCAGCGCTGGGTGGAAAAAAAGAAAAATGGCGGATCAATAAATCATCCTGTAAGATTTGCTCCGAGCTGGCAGCCTGCAAATCAGAGGTTAGCATTTTTGGCGGGACTAATTAGCTCGCAGCCGCTTCATCGCCTCCACGCCGCTCGACTTTTCTTCTTGCGTTTCACGCTCCGTCCCGCGCCAGGAGACTCAATCCTGCTGCTTGTTGTCCCGCAGAGCCAAGTTGTGGCCCACTACAAGGGGACCAAACACGGCAGGAAGCCGAAGGCCCCGGACGCTCCCAAAACCAGGAGGAGAGGCTCAGCGGTGGCCAAGGAGACGGGCGGCCAGGAGGCTGCCGCGGGCGTCGTCGACGACAAAGGTTGGTTTGCACTTTTCCACTTTTTGTTTTGCACGCGCTCACTGAGGAGGTTGGACGACGAGACGTCTGCCATAAATTGAACGGCAAAATAGAAACACGCTTTAGCACTTTAGCACAAGGAAAAGTTTTTGTGTCTCAGTCTGTGGGGTGAAAATATGGAAGAGCCTGAGTGATGAACTCAAACATTGTTCAAAGATGGAGCATTTTAAGAAATTGTACAAATCTAATATTTTGAATGTGAGTATGAATGACTTATATGACTCACTTATGATGACATATTGAGAATTATAAGCACATTGTTTTGGGAAAATTAAGTTTTGTGGATCCAGATGATTGTGATAAAATGTGGTTCAGAGGAAACTGGATATTAGTTAAAGTAACTATGTAAAAAAGGGGGGATTCAAAAACTGTATACTTCCCTTTACCCTTTTGAGATATGTTTAATTTACTTTAATGTATTTTTTACTTTATTAATTAAATTTTCTTTTCTTTTTTGTGAAATAAAAAGAAGTGCAGTATGTACAGTATATGATGTACTACATGTCTGATGTGGAGTTGACTAAGACAAACTCAAAAAACAATACAGAAAGAAAGAAAATATGGCCACAACTTCAGTGCACAAGTTAAGTACACGTATTAAGTGCGTAACATAAGTGCACAACTTAGGTGCTCAAAATATGGCCACTACTTAAGTGCACATGTTAAGTACACGTGTTAAGTGCGTAATATAAATGCACAATTTAAGTGCGTAAAATATGGCAGACACTAAGTTCCCAAGTTAAGTGCACGTGTTAAGTGCGTAACATAATTGCACAATTTAAGTGCGTAAAATAAGGCCACCACTTAAGTGCACAAGTTAATTACATGTGTTAAGTGCGTAACATAAGTTCACAATTTATGTGCGTAAAATATGGCCACCCCTTCAGTGCACAAGTGCATTTAAGTGTGTAACATAAGTGCACAATTTAAGTGTGTAAAATATGGCCACAACTTAAGTGCACGAGTTAAGTGCACTTATTAAGTGTGTAACATAAGTGCACAATTTAAGTGCGTGAAATGAGGCCACCACTTAAGTGCACAAGTTAATTACACGTGTTAATTGCGTAACATAAGTGCACAATTTAAGTGCGTAAAATATGGCCACCACTTCAGTGCACAAGTTAAGTACATGTGTTAATTGCGTAACATAAGTGCACAATTTAAGTGCGTAAAATATTGCCACCACTAAGTGCACAAGTTAAGTACACATGTTAAGTGCGTAACATAAGTCCACAACTTAAGTGCGTAAGATAGGGCCACCACTTAAGTACACGTGTTAAGTGAGTAACATAAGTGCACAATTTAAGTGCGTAAAATATGGCCAACACTAAGTTCCCAAGTTATGTGCACGTGTTAAGTGCGTAACATAATTGCTCAATTTAAGTGCGTAAAATAAGGCCACCACTTAAGTGCACAAGTTAAGTACACATGTTAAGTGCATAACATAAGTGCACAATTTAAGTGCGTAAAATATGGCCACCACTTAAGTGCACAAGTTAAGTACATGTGTTAAGTGCGTAACATAAGTGCACAATTTAAGTGCGTAAAATATGGCCACCACTAATTGCACAAGTTAAGTACACATGTTAAGTGTATAACATAAGTCCACAACTTAAGTGCGTAAAATAGGGCCACCACTTCAGTGCACAAGTTAAGTACACGTGTTAAGTGCGTAACATAAGTGCACAATTTAAGTGCGTAAAATATTGCCACCACTAAGTGCACAAGTTAAGTACACATGTTAAGTGCGTAACATAAGTCCACAACTTAAGTGCGTAAGATAGGGCCACCACTTAAGTACACGTGTTAAGTGAGTAACATAAGTGCACAATTTAAGTGCGTAAAATATGGCCAACACTAAGTTCCCAAGTTATGTGCACGTGTTAAGTGCGTAACATAATTGCTCAATTTAAGTGCGTAAAATAAGGCCACCACTTAAGTGCACAAGTTAAGTACACATGTTAAGTGCATAACATAAGTGCACAATTTAAGTGCGTAAAATATGGCCACCACTTAAGTGCACAAGTTAAGTACATGTGTTAAGTGCGTAACATAAGTGCACAATTTAAGTGCGTAAAATATGGCCACCACTAATTGCACAAGTTAAGTACACATGTTAAGTGTATAACATAAGTCCACAACTTAAGTGCGTAAAATAGGGCCACCACTTCAGTGCACAAGTTAAGTACACGTGTTAAGTGCGTAACATAATTTCACAACATAAGTGCGTAAAATAGGGCCACCACTTAAGTACACGTGTTAAGTGAGTAACATAAGTGCACAATTTAAGTGCGTAAAATATGGCCAACACTAAGTCCCCAAGTTAAGTACACGTGTTAACTGCGTAACATAAGTCCAGAACTTAAGTGTATAAAATATGGCCAACACTTAAGTGCACAAATTAAGTACATGTGTTAAGTGCGTAAAATATGGCCACCACTAAGTGCACAAGTTAAGTACACATCTTAAGTGCGTAACATATGTGCATAATTTATGTGCGTTGAACATGCCCACCACTTCAGTGCACAAGTTAAGTACACCTGTTAAGTGCATAACATAAGTGCACAATTTATGTGTGTAAAATTTGGACACCACTTCAGTGCACAAGTTAAGTACACGTGTTAAGTGTGTAACATTAGTGCACAATTTAGGTGCAAAAAATATGGCCAACACTAAGTGCCCAAGTTAAGTACACATGTTAAGTACGTAACATAAGTTCAGAACTTACTTTGTAAGGAAGAGCCTGAGTGATGAACTCAAACATTGTTCAAAGATGGAGAATTTTAAGAAATTGTACAAATCTAATATTTTGAATGTGAGTATGAATGACTTATATGACTCACTTATGATGACATATTGAGAATTATAAGCACATTGTTCTGGGAAAATTAAGTTTTGTGGATCCAGATGATTGTGATAAAATGTGGTTCAGAGGAAACTGGATATTAGTTGAAGTAACTATGTCAAAAAGGGGGGATTCAAAAAGTGTATACTCCTTCCCATTACTCTTTTGAAATATGTTTAATTTAATTTTTATTTTATTAATTACATTTTATTTCCTTTTTTGTGAATTAATAATATTGCCATTGAGCACTAGATTGTTCACTGGAGATAAGTGCAGTATGTATATGATGTACTACATATATGATGTGGAGTTGACTATGACATACTCAATAAACAATACAGAAAGAAAGAAAATATGGCCACAACTTCAGTGCACAAGTTAAGTACACGTATTAAGTGCGTAACATAAGTGCACAATTTAGGTGCATAAAATATGGCCACTACTTAAGTGCACATGTTAAGTACACGTGTTAAGTGCGTAACATAAGTGCACAATTTAAGTGCGTAAAATATGGCCACCTCTTCAGTGCAGAAGTACATTTAAGTGCGTAACATAAGTGCACAATTTAAGTGTGTAAAATATTGCCACCACTTGAGTGCACAAGTTAAGTGCACATATTAAGTGCGTAACATAATTGCACAATTTAAGTGCGTAAAATAAGGCCACCACTTCAGTTCACAAGTTAATTACACGTGTTAATTGCGTAACATAAGTGCACAATTTAAGTGCGTAAAATATTGCCACCACTAAGTGCACAAGTTAAGTACACATGTTAAGTGCGTAACATAAGTCCACAACTTAAGTGCGTAAAATATGGCCACTACTTAAGTGCACATGTTAAGTACACGTGTTAAGTGCGTAACATAAGTGCACAATTTAAGTGCGTAAAATAGGGCCACTTCAGTGCACAAGTTAAGTACACGTATTAAGTGCGTAACATAAGTGCACAATTTAGGTGCATAAAATATGGCCACTACTTAAGTGCACATGTTAAGTACACGTGTTAAGTGAGTAACATAAGTGCACAATTTAAGTGCGTAAAATATGGCCAACACTATGTTCCCAAGTTAAGTGCACGTGTTAAGTGCGTAACATAATTGCACAAATTAAGTGTGTAAAATAAGGCCACCGCTTAAGTGCACAACTTAAGTACATGTGTTAAGTGTGTAACATAAGTTCACAATTTAAGTGTGTAAAATATGGCCACTACTTAAGTGCACAAGTTAAGTACATGTGTTAAGTGCGTAACATAAGTGCCCAATTTAAGTGCCTAAATTAAGGCCACCACTTAAGTGCACAAGTTAAGTACATGTGTTAATTGCGTAACATAAGTGCAAAATTTAAGTGCGTAAAATATGGCCACCACTAAGTGCACAAGTTAAGTACACATGTTAAGTGTGTAACATAAGTCCACAATTTAAGTGTGTAAAATATGGCCACCACTAAGTGCACAAGTTAAGTACACATGTTAAGTGTGTAACATAAGTCCACAACTTAAGTGCGTAAAATATGGCCACCACTTAAGTACACGTGTTAAGTGAGTAACAAAAGTGCACAATTTAAGTGCGTAAAATATGGCCGACACTAAGTTCCCAAGTTAAGTACACGTGTTAAGTGCGTAATATAAGTTCACAATTTATGTGCGTAAAATATGGCCACCACTTCAGTGCACAAGTTAAGTACACGTGTTAATTGCGTAACATAAGTGCACAATTTAAGTGCGTAAAATAAGGCCACCACTTAAGTGCACAAGTTAACTACACGTGTTAAGTGCGTAACATAAGTGCACAATTTAAGTGTGTAAAATATGGCCACCACTAAGTGCACAAGTTAAGTACACATGTTAAGTGTGTAACATAAGTCCACAACTTAAGTGCGTAAAATAGGGCCACCACTTAAGTACATGTGTTAAGTGAGTAACAAAAGTGCACAATTTAAGTGCGTAAAATATGGCCGACACTAAGTTCCCAAGTTAAGTACACGTGTTAAGTGCGTAACATAAATCCACAACTTAAGTGCGTAAAATATGGCCAACACTTAAGTGCACCAGTTAAGTACACATTAAGTGCGTAAGATAAGTGCACAATTTACGTGCGTAAAATAAGGCCACCACTTAAAAGCACAAGTTAATTACACGTGTTATGTGAGTAACATAAGTGCACAATTTTTGTGCGTAAAATATGGCCACCACTTAAGTGCACAAGTTAAGTACACGTGTTAAGGGCATAACATAAGTTCACAATTTATGTATGTAAAATATGGCCACCACTAAGTACACGTGTTAAGTGCAGACAATAAGTGCACAACTAAAGGGCAGAAAGTATGTGCACTTAAATGCACAAGTTACGTGCAAATATAAAGTCCACATGTGCACACAAATTAAGTGCGCAACATAAGTGTGGCACTTAAGTGCTGAATATAAGTGCACAAATTAGATCTGTCAAACAAGGGCAATTAAAGTGCACAACTTAAGTGCAAAAGGTAAGTGCACATATCAATCAATCAATCAATCAATCAGCTTTATTTGTCCATTCTTACATGTACAAGACACATAAGAACTGAAATTACATTTTCGGCACAATCCCGCTAAGAGCAGACATACGTTACAGGGAGACAAGACGGGACCGCCAACGGATCAGCCTCACTTAGGCGCTCCTTAAAAAGGTGGGAAAAAGGTGACATTGGGGAAGGGGGGAAGTAAAAAAAAATATCAGTCTGAGGCTGGACCCTCAGGAATGGTCCAGACTGAGTCCGAGGAAAAAAACCTCACATAGCATGGCACACATAAACATGGTACATGTAATCACAACAACTCGCAACAGAGTCATCCAACAGGGCTTTGGAGGCCGGCAGCTGCTGTTGAGCGCTGCTCAGCCCCCACAACCCCGGAGGAATTAAGCAGTGGTGAAGGCGTTGATTGGGGGAGGGGTGTGTGCGTGCATGTATGCCCAATTAACTTGGGTGAGATGTTGGATTGTCTTTATGGGCCAAGGCCGGCCCCAAGAGTTCAAGAGTTCAAGAGTCCGACCCAGGTGCTTTTGAAAAAAAGGGAAAGGTCAAAAGCGTCCATCTTTGAGGAGTCCTCAGGGGAGTGTTTTCAAACAGCCTGTTCCTCAAGGCCATTCGAGGGAGTCAAATCATAGATTAAGATGTTGTTTTTTCTTCGAGCAGTCAAAACAATGACATTCCTGCTCTGTATGCTGGCTCTGACAATTCCAATTTATTCTTTCTATAACTTCATCAAGATGGAATCTACCTTGCGATTCAAATCAGCAATCGCTCCAGTCTGTGATCCCACAGCACGACCCAATCCTTCCATTGCGTTGAACAGCCTGTTGGCCCCTTGAGTGGCTGCCATCGTCTTCCGAATTTGACGATACACCAGAGCAATGCCCAGCCCAATCAGCAAATGCCCTGCGATCACAGCTCCAAATAGGTAGATGTCTTCCACGTCCTCGATGGAAAGGACTGAGAGGCACATGATTCTCCAAGTATTCCAGGAATCTCTCACGTACCCCGCAGCAATGGTTCCATCAGGGCAGCCAGGCTCCCCCGAACCTCTTTTCCTTGTCGAAAAGACTGTGTCAATTGCGTCGAGAGTCCAGTTGATCAAATTCATTTTGATGTTTAGATTTGAGGACAGCTCAAGAAAAGAGGCTTCAAAATAGTTCAGACAAGACAAAAACAAAGAGAGCAAGCAGGGAAGGAGGGAGCGGAGAAAAATGCGACCGCCCTCACCAGAGGCAAGACAGAAAAGTATGTGCACATGTTAATTTTGTAACAATATGTTCAGAAATTAAGTGCACGTGTTAAGTGTGTACCATGAGTGCACAAGTGAAGTGCGCAAAATACGTTCACCTTATTTGTATTAGCTTCTGTGTGTTCTTTCCTGAACAAAACACAGTTTCTGCAAATAATACTAACTTTGAGTGCTTTGTCACTTTACAAATGAGGTTTATATCAAGATGGAACAAACTTGGTCCCAGTATTGATCCCTGGGCTACTCCACAAGACATATTTAGTGCTGTAGACATTTGTTCACATATTGGTTCTTGATAGTTAAGTAGCTTTTTACTCAGTTTGACAGCAACCCTCTGATGCCATATTGTTCTAATTGTGTGAATGTTAGGCATTCACACATATGTTGTGTATTAATCAAAGTACCAGTAGAGTGGAAAAAACAAGTTTCCTCTATGTTGAAGCTATTATCATATAAATCGGATTTATGACACTAAAATAATAAATAGATATGATTAAAAGAGTATCAATCTCACGGAGACTCCCGAGCCATTTTGATCTGTAATGTAGAGGAGGAACCACAGACCCCTTCCCCATCAACAACAATGCTAATCAGGCAGACTTTATGAGATTACTTTTGGAAAAATTATGATCCAAAACGGCGTGGCGAAGTTGGTAGAGTGGCTGTGCCAGCAATCAGAGGGTTGCTGGTTACTGGGGTTCAATCCCCACCTTCTACCATCCTAGTCACGTCCGTTGTGTCCTTGGGCAAGACACTTCACCCTTGCTCCTGATGGCTGCTGGTTAGCGCCTTGCATGGCAGCTCCCGCCATCAGTGTGTGAATGTGTGTGTGAATGGGTGAATGTGGAAATACTGTCAAAGCACTTTGAGTACCTTGAAGGTAGAAAAGCGCTATACAAGTATAACCCATTTATCATTTATCATTTAAACCTTGTACTTTTAAGCCCGGACACAAAAAAGAACGTTTTGGAAGCCGAGTGTTAAACAGATGTAGCTTTATTGTGACACTACAGCATTAGCAGCATTGCTAGGTGCTAAACATACAAACTAACCATAATAAAACAAACACTTACTGTAATATTTCCACTCTCGCTGGGATGGCAGCCGACGGGAACCTCACATAATTCCGTTTAGATGAAGATTCAATCGCAAGCCTCAAGAACGGTTAAAAAAAAAGTTAGCGTCTTTTTCGACCATCTCGGGGGACGTGAAAGTGGACCAGCCTGTCGCTCCATGGTCACATTTGTCTACTAGCAGGTGACAGATGCATGAATTATAATCTAGACTGTATTTTTAGCAAGTTTGAGACCAAGCAGAAGCAGCCGTCGGCTGAGTGTCAAAAATAGCAGCGTAAGCTAGCTATCAATGCGCCACTTAAATAGTCCGTCTCCGTTAGCACTTATAATAACAATATCACTCATATTTGGTTAATTTTCAGCACGACATGTAAATCGAGTATTGTTGGCACTTTCTGGATGTTTTTAGAGCGCCATCTGTTGACTCAATTATTAGCTATTTATCCACGATTTGGAATGCATCGACATATAATTGTGAATGATAAACAGCACGACTATTTCCGATTTTTTGCGGATTTCCAGTATGACTGATCTAATAATATGGTAAAAAAAAATACCAACGCGTTCCTCCAGTGGCATAGAATCTACGGAAGTTGTCGAAGATATTCTGAGCGGAATATTGAAAATGGCCGACTGAATTTGTGTTATTTTAGACGGTATTTTAACATACTTTGCGGACTGTAAATACAATTTGATGTGGTTTAATGGATACAATGAAACACAAATAATAATAAATAATAATAATGAATTACATTTGTAACGCACTTTTACATTTGTAAAAATCTCAAAGTGCTACAAAGTATATACAAAATAATAATAAAAATTTAAATAAAAAGGTAAAAAATAAAAATAGAAAGTTAGAATATATAATAGAAAATTTAAATAGAAATAAAAACATGAAAAACACTAGATAAACACTAGGTAAAACATAGATAAAATAGAAATAAAAACATGAAGACACCGGATAAAACAGGCAACATATAAGCACATAGTCAACTTTTTTTCCACTCTACTTCTACTTTAAGATATTAGGGTTAACCCTTGTGTAATGTTCATATTGTTGTTACTCAGCAAGCGTTTGTGGGTCTGATGGACCCGTTGCATTTTGTGGCTTTTAATGCCTCACAATCAAACACTTTTATGTTAAAATACTGAACAGATGTTTACCTTATCCCAATAAACATCTGTTTAAAATTTATCTGCCAGTTTATGCATCCCACAGGGATTCTTCTTTTGTGTTTCTGCACCTGCGGTTCCCACACAAGGTTGCAACATTGTTTGTCAACACTGTCTGCTCTCATTTTCTCGCACATTTGACCCTCTGATGTTCTGTGTACCTACACTCTGTCCTCCTCCTGTCTAGGCCTGCTGTGTGGGTGGGTGTGGTACACAGAACATCAATTTCCACACTTCTATTAGCCCCGGGTCCAGTGGACCCGGACATCTTATATGTAATAGAAATGTATAGGGGGGGTGTATGGTGTATGTTCATTAAATATGTATTCTGATATATTTTCTTCACAGAAAATGAGCCAAATTCAGTGAGTCTCAATTTGAAACATTAATTAATTGTTTCATTTTTCTTTTAATAAGAAATGAAAACGGGTGCCACAGACCCGAACACCACACAGGGGTTAACCCTTGTGTGGTGTGCCTATTGTGTCAGAATCCAATGCTTTTGTTAGATCCATAAACACTGCAGCTGCACAATGTTTGCCATTCCCTTCTGTTATTCCCGATATTGCCATCGACGTTGAGATGTTGGCTCTGTATCCGTGAGTGTTCCTCCAATCTGTTGTTTTTTTTAATCATTTTGGAAAAATGTGGAAGTAAATCGGCACAAATTGTTGCCATTTTCATTGTATGTGTTTGGGAATACACGTTTAAAGTTCTGAAATCTCTTTAGCAACCTTTTTTTTTATCGTTCCCTTATCAATTCCGTTACAATTAGTTGAGGTACCATGAATTGATTAACGTGGACCCTTAAACAAGTTCAAAAACGTATTCGGGTGTTACCATTTAGTGGTCAATTGTACGGAATATGTACTGTACTGTGCAATCTACTAATACAAGTTTCAATCAATCAATCAATCAATTAAGGTCTTGCACAGCTTAAGTACATATGTTTTATTTCTTTCTTCTTTCTCTCCTTTTCTTTCTCTCTGTATGTATATATATATATATATATATATATATATATATATATATATATATATATATATATATATATATATATATATATATATATATATATGTATATATACATATATATATATGTATATATACATATATATATATATGTATATATATATATATATATATATATATATATATATATATATATATATATATATATATATATATATATATATATATATATATATATCCATCCATCCATCCATCCATCTTCTTCCGCTTATCCGAGGTCGGGTCGCGGGGGCAGCAGCCTAAGCAGGGAAACCCAGACTTCCCTCTCCCCAGCCACTTCGTCCAGCTCCTCCCGGGGGATCCCGAGGCATTCCCAGGCCAGCCGGGAGACATAGTCTTCCCAACGTGTCCTGGGTCTTCCCCGTGGCCTCCTACCGGTCGGACGTGCCCTAAACACCTCCCTAGGGAGGCGTTCGGGTGGCATCCTGACCAGATGCCCGAACCACCTCAACTGGCTCCTCTCGATGTGGAGGAGCAGCGGCTTTACTTTGAGCTCCCCCCGGATGGCAGAGCTTCTCACCCTATCTCTAAGGGAGAGCCCCGCCACCCGGCGGAGGAAACTCATTTCGGCCGCTTGTACCCGTGATCTTGTCCTTTCGGTCATAACCCAAAGCTCATGACCATAGGTGAGGATGGGAACGTAGATCGACCGGTAAATTGAGAGCTTTGCCTTCCGGCTCAGCTCCTTCTTCACCACAACGGTTCGATACAGCGTCCGCATTACTGAAGACGCCGCACTGATCTGCCTGTCGATCTCACGATCCACTCTTCCCTCACTCATGAACAAGACTCCGAGGTACTTGAACTCCTCCACTTGGGGCAGGGTCTCCTCCGCAACCCGGAGATGGCACTCCACCCTTTTCCGGGCGAGAACCATGGACTCGGACTTGGAGGTGCTGATTCTCATCCCAGTCGCTTCACACTCAGCTGCGAACCGATCCAGCGAGAGCTGAAGATCCTGGCCAGATGAAGCCATCAGGACCACATCATCTGCAAAAAGCAGAGACCTAATCCTGCAGCCACCAAACCAGATCCCCTCAACGCCTTGACTGCGCCTAGAAATTCTGTCCATAAAAGTTATGAACAGAATCGGTGACAAAGGGCAGCCTTG
>NC_084741.1:20395989-20405989 GCF_033978785.1 Entelurus aequoreus | reverse complement strand
GGTAGTACGCCTTGCTGTCACTTACGTGAGCAAGCTGAAATTGCATTCAACGTGTGTTTGAGCAGGTACACTGTTAGGGCAGACTGTAGAGGGCGCCAAATACAGTGTCATCACGTTCTGATATTCGGGAGTCTCCCGGGAAAAATGAGAGGGTTGGCAAGTATGACGCTATCAATCGCCATTCATTCAAAACTCGCGGGCTGCACTAACTGGTTAACATAGCACAAAGCATTAAAGCTTTGTATGCGGTGTTTTTCATTTTAAATTTTTTTTGTGGCTCCCATTACTTTCTTTAATTTGTGGAACTTGCCAAAATGGCTCTTTGAGTGGTAAAGGTTGCCGACCCCTGTCGTAGGCGGACTAAGTACTCATCTGATTCAAAGTCACACATTTACACTTAGGCCACGTCCACACCAACGCGGAGAGTTTACAAAAACACATATTTGGGGTTAAAACAATCTAAATCCACACAAGGGTCGTTTCAAAACTGTCCATGTCAGGGGTGTCAAACGTACGGGCCGAGGGCGGGATTAGGCCCGCGAGCAGGTTTTAACCGGCCCGCGGGATGAGTTTGCTAAGTATAAAATGGATGGTATGGTTGTTTTTACAAATGATGACAGATGTGAATGTATTGTCTTTGTGTGATGATGTAAATGAGGTGTTGTTGTATTGTATATTAAGTGTGTGTCCAAGAAAGGGCATTTTATGACTTTTCTTAATTTGATTACATGCTTTAGTATGATTTTATTGTCATCATTTTATTGCATGATTTTTGTATCCCTTTAATTTAGGTAGCCAGGGACTGCAGATGGAAATTAGCTATTTAGCTATAATCTGGTACAGAACATATCCGTCTTTGAGCTTATTAATGTTTCTGTGCATTGTCCCTTCAAATAAAGACTAAACTAAACGTAAAAATTCACCTGAAATTTTTGAATGAAAGAAACAGCTGTTCTAAATGTGTCCATCTGGTAGACTTTGTAGTTGATGCCACATATGTACAAAATAAACCACATGTTAGTACATCAGTCGAGAAAAATGATCAAACTACATAAATAACATCCCGTAATTTGATTTTGATATACATTGTTTTTACCTTGATAGATTGAGAATAAACACCAATGAGTTGACTGATTAAGTTAAAGTTAAAGTACCAACGATCGAAGTGGTGAAATGTGTCCTTTGCATTTGACTCATCCCCTTGTTCACCACCCCCTGGGAGGTGAGGGGAGCAGTGAGCAGCAGCGGTGGCCGCGCCCGGGAATCATTTTGGGTGATTCAACCCCCAATTCCAACCCTTGATGCTGAGTGCCAAGCAGGGAGGTAATGGGTCCCATTTTTATAGTCTTTTTGGTATGACTCGACCTACCGATCTCAGGGTGGACACTCTAACCCAGGGGTGTCCAAACTTTTTCCACTGAGGGCCGCACACCGAAAAATTAAAGCATGCGGGGGCCATTTTGATGTTTTTTATTTTCAAACCATAACAAAATATATCGATTTTTTTTTTACCTTTAGGGCTCCTGGGGCCCATAAAGAGTCTCAGCCGCGGATGTAACAGTTGGTTGGGGGGCGCGTAATAAATTAAAATAACATTAAAATGTTAAAAACAAGTCAAATTATTATTTTTTTTATTTTTTATTTAACGCTTACAATAAATCTGTATATCAATTTCAGGTTGATATAAAGCAGAGGTGTCCAAAGTGCGGCCCGGGGGCCATTTGCGGCCCGCAGCTAATCGTTTACCGGCCCCCCACACATTCTGCAAAAATTGCAAAATTGATAGGATAGCAAAAATTAAAAAAAAACATTTTAAAACAGTGGAATGAGGTGAAATCTAACGAGAAAAAGTTGCAATGTTGACACAAAGCTGCCATGCAGGCTGTTTTTTTTGTTGTTTTTTTTTTGTCTGTTTATTTTATGTTTTTTTGTCATTGCTCGAGGAAAAAAAAAAAAAAAGACAAAACATCTGTAAAACTATATATATACTGTAAAAAATAATAATGATAATTTGACTTAAGACCCTTGACCCTTGATTGGTCCCAGGGAGCCCTAAAGGTTAAAAAAAAAATTTATATATTTTTTTATGGTTTGAAAATGAAAAATATCAAAATGGCCCCCATATGCTTAAATGTTTCCGTGTGTGGACCCTCAGTGGAAAAAGTTTGGACACCCCTGATATAAAGTAAAAAAAAAAAAAAAATGCCTTACGCCTTTTCTGTCAAAGACAACTTTGTTTTTTTGTAGTAAAACTGAAATATGCAGTATTTGGACAATTGTAAAGCAATTGGAGCCCTGAAAAGATCAATAATGCGGGACACCATTGATTTTATTGTCATTATTGTTTTTGATTAATCACAGTGAAAAGATAAAAAAAATCCCCACTAAATATTTTGGGATCCAAAATGTCCCCCACTCATAAAGTGATACATATTTATTATTATTTGTCTTACTTTCAAGACTTAAGTTACGAGATCAACTTCAGATATTTCTGTCGATTTTACGTTTGAACTATTATTTTGTTTGTTTGATGCTCTTTTGTCAAAGAAATATTTGATGTTTTTTATATGGTAACCACACAATATATGCAATATTTTTTTCCACATAAAACATTTTAATGTGAAATATTTGAAGTAATTGGAGCCTTGAATAGGTTAATAATTATAACATTGATTTTTTGCCTTTTTTTTTTTATTTGAGCATTGGCAAAAAAAGGAACATAAAGACAGACAGCCTGCATGGCAGCTTTGTGTCAACATTGCAACTTTTTCTAGTTAGATGTCACCTCATTACACTTTTTTAATGTTTTTTTGATTTTTGCAATAGCATTTCCAGAATGTGTGGCGGGCCGGTAAACAATTAGCTGCGGGCCGCAAGTGGCCCCCGGGCCGCACTTTGGACACCCCTGCTCTAATCACTAGGCCAGTGTTTTTCAACCTTTTTTGAGCCAAGGCAAATTTTTTGCGTTGAAAAAACGCGGAGGCACACCACCAGCAGAAATCACTAAAAAAACTAAACTCAGTTGACAGTAAAAAGTTGTTGTCGCAATTGTTGGATATGACTTTAAATTGTTGGATATGACTTTAAACCACAACCAAGCATGCATCACTATAGCTCTTGTCTCAAAGTAGGTGTACTGTCACCACCTGTCACATCACGCCCTGACTTATTTTGACTTTTTTGCTGTTTTCCTGTGTGTAGTGTTTTAGTTCTTGTCTTGTGCTCCCATTTTGGTGGCTTTTCCTGTTTTGTTGGTATTTTCCTGTAACAGTTTCATGTCTTCCTTTGAGCGATATTTCCCGCATCTACTTTGTCAAGAATATTTCAGTCGTTTTTATCCTTCTTTGTGGGGACATTGTTGATTGTCATGTCATGTTCGGATGTACGTTGTGGACGCCGTCTTTGCTCCACAGTAAGTCTTTGCTGTCGTCCAGCATTCTGTTTTTGTTTACTTTGTAGCCAGTTCAGTTTTAGTTTCGTTCTGCATAGCCTTCCCTAAGCTTCAATGCCTTTTCTTAGGGGCACTCACCTTTTGTCTATTTTATTTTGGTTTAAGCATTAGATACCTTTTTACCTGTACCTGCCTCCTGCTGTTTCCGACATCTACAAAGCAATTAGCTAATTGCCACCTACTGATATGGAAGAGTATTACACGGTTACTCTGCCGAGCTCTAGACAGCACCGACACCCAACAAGAACACATCATTTGCAGACTATAATGACTGGTTTGCAAAAATAATTTTTAACCCAAATAGGTGAAATTAGATAAACTCCCACGGCACACGAGACTGTATCACAGTGGTTGAAAAACACTGCACTAGGCCAGTGACCGATGAACATTATCACATCATTTATTCAGAACGACAAATAAAGTATATATACTATTAACCGCAACAGGTAATTGTAAAAAAAAACAACAACATTATGATTTGTACAATTTCAGAATGTGCTTGTTCTGTCATGATCCATGGCCCAGATCCTGTTTTGTTATTTTCTGTTAGTTTTGGACTCCCCTAGTTCCTGTTTTTGTGCACCCTTGAGTTTGTTTTTAGTTACCATGGTTACTTATTATTTCTACCTGTCTCTGATTGGCGTTTGGGACGCTCACCTGTTCCCCGAGCACTAATCAGAGGCATTACTTAAGCCTGCCTTTGCCGGTCAGTCGGCCCGGCTTCTTTGTTTGCTTCATGCTACAGTTACTGTATGTGAGTATTCCTTGTCTTCTAGCCTATGCTAAGTGGTAGCCCTAGCGTGCAGTGCGATTGGCATGTTTTTCCTCTGGCTTGTTTTCTGTTTTTTGGTACTTGTTTGATTTCTAAGAATAAAATCCGACCCCCCCGCTGTAACATGTTCTATTTTTAACAGAGATGTCCGATAATGGCTTTTTTGCCGCTATCCAATATTGTCCAACTCTTAATTACTGATTCCGATATCAACCGATACCAATATATACAGTCGTGGAATTAACACATTATTATGCCTAATTTTGTTGTGATGCCCCGCTGGATGCATTAAACAATGTAACAAGGTTTTCCAAATAAATCAACTCAAGTTATGGAAAAAAAATGCCAACATGGCACCGCCATATTTATTATTGAAGTCACAAAGTGCATTTTTTTTTCTTTCACATGCCTCAAAACAGCAGCTTGGAATTTGGAACATGCTCTCCCTGAGAGAGCATGAGGAGGTTAAGGTGGGCGGGGTTCGTTCAAAAAATTAAAGTATTACTTTTATTTATATATAGCTGTAGTAAACTAAAATTCAAGTATTTCTCTATATATATATATATATATATATATATATATATATATATATATATATATATATATATATATATATATATATATATATATTAGGGCTGCAACAACTAATCGATTAAAATCGATTATTAAAATAGTTGCCGATTAATTTAGTCATCGATTCGTTGGATCTATGCTATGCGCATGCGCAGAGTTTTTTATTTATTCATTTGTTTTTTTAATTAAATGTTTTTTTGTTTTTGTTTTTTTAATAAACCTTTATTCATTTAATGACTCAAACATGAGTCATTAAATGACTCCCGCCTCCTGGTGGTAGAGGGCGCTAGTGATCCTTCTTGCGACTGCTGGTACTGCAGAAGAAGACAACAGCAGCAATAGTGCGCAGCCATTTATTTTACCATGGAGGATTACATATCTAAAATAAAACAGTTTTCTAAACTGGACTTTCAATCGAAGCAGGAGGTAATACTTAAAAGGAAGATCTCCATCGAGACAGAGAGACTTTTAAAACTGAAGGAAGACTTCTATATCGATGCTTTTCTTCAAAAGGAGCTGGCATGGACTCATTTATACCTAAAGGTAAGACCATAATAACGTTTTTTTTAATTAAATGTGCTTTTCATGATAAGGTAAGCGCTGGAGTGAGAAGAGGTTTTAAAATAATTACCGCATGCATGGCAATCTCGCCTGCTTTTGGTAAACGCAGGGGTGAGAAGAGGTTTTAAATTAATTAGCGCCCCTGCGGCTATTCAAGGAAATACGGTATATATATATATATATATATATATATATATATATATATATATATATATATATATATATATATATATATATATATATATATATATAGCTGTAGTAAACTAAAATTCAAGTATTTCTCTTTATATATATATATATATATATATATATATATATATATATATATATATATATATATATATATATATATATATATATATATATATATATATATATATATATATATATATACAAAAATGGTTGAAAAATGTGTTTAAAGGCAGCAAGGCAGTGTTGTTGAGCTTGGAAATAACAGCGCACAACCGCGACGTCATCACAAGTCTCCGTTTGAGCCGTGTACACGCATACGCTAAACGGAGAGTTCTGGAACTCTACACGTTGGCCAGCGTTTGTAAAAGTCTGCGTTTTTAAGGACAGAAGTATGCGTGTGCGTGTGGACAAGAGGCCTAAACGCAGAGATAAGTATGCGTTTATTAAGTATCTGTGTTCGTGTGGACTTGGCCTCAGACCTTTCCTGACTTGTCCCTATCCAGATTGTTTGGTGGATCTGGCGACCTCTGCTGCCAAAGTGGCAGATTGCATCTCCAAACTAACCACGGTGTTCTGCAGGGTCATTGCGAACTACAAACACTTTGGTAAATGATTCTATCTTGCTCATTTTAGGGGCTTTTGGAGCCCAACATCTCGGGGGACTGTAATAAGTTTATTTCAAGAAAATACTACATAAATATCAAGTTGTAAATCTGCATTCTGCTCCTTTTGACCGTATTCCAAAACATTCTTCTTGCAGAGTTGCTCCTTGTGGCCAAATGCTAGGAACATTCTTAGAATCATGATGTTTTCTTAGATGTTCCCCAAAAAGTGAAGAGTAGATCCCAGTAAAGATAAAAGCTACTCCTAAAGTATCCTCGCTCTTAAGAGGTGAGATCTGTGGAGAGAAGGGAAGAGTCAGGAGAGAGATCCTCAAAACAGTACACGTGTCAAGTGCATAACATAAGTGCACAATTTAGGTGCCTAAAATATGGCCACCACTTAAGCGCACAAGTGAAGTACACGTGTTAAGTGCGTATTATAAGTGCACAATTTAGGTGCGTAAAATATGGCCACCACTTAAGTGCACAAGTTAAGTAAATGTGTTAAGTGAGTAATATAAGTGCACAATTTAGGTGCGTAAAATATGGCCACCACTTAAGTGCACAAGTTAAGTAAATGTGTTAAGTGCATATTATAAATGCACAATTTAGGTGCGTAAAATATGGCCACCACTTAAGTGCACAAGTTAAGTACACGTGTTAAGTGCGTATTATAAGTGCACAATTTAGGTGCGTAAAATATGGCCACCACTTAAGCGCACAAGTTAAGTAAATGTGTTAAATGCGTATTATAAATGCACAATTTAGGTGCGTAAAATATGGCCACCACTTAAGTGCACAAGTTAAGTACACGTGTTAAGTGCGTATTATAAGTGCACAATTTAGGTGCATAAAATATGGCCACCACTTAAGTGCACAAGTTAAGTACATGTGTTAAGTGCGTATTATAAGTGCACAATTTAGGTGCGTAAAATATGGCCACCACTTAAGCGCACAAGTTAAGTAAATGTGTTAAATGCGTATTATAAATGCACAATTTAGGTGCGTAAAATATGGCCACCACTTAAGTGCACAAGTTAAGTACACGTGTTAAGTGCGTATTATAAGTGCACAATTTAGGTGCGTAAAATATGGCCACCACTTAAGTGCACAAGTTAAGTACACGTGTTAAGTGCGTATTATAAGTGCACAATTTAGGTGCCTAAAATATGGCCACCACTTAAGCGCACAAGTTAAGTACACGTGTTAAGTGCGTAACATAAGTGCACAATTTAGGTGCGTAAAATATGGCCACTACTTAAGTGCACAAGTTAAGTAAATGTGTTAAGTGAGTAATATAAGTGCACAATTTAGGTGCGTAAAATATGGCCACCACTTAAGTGCACAAGTTAAGTAAATGTGTTAAGTGCATATTATAAATGCACAATTTAGGTGCGTAAAATATGGCCACCACTTAAGCGCACAAGTTAAGTAAATGTGTTAAGTGCGTATTATAAATGCACAATTTAGGTGCGTAAAATATGGCCACCACTTAAGTGCACAAGTTAAGTACACGTGTTAAGTGCATATTATAAGTGCACAATTTAGGTGCGTAAAATATGGCCACCACTTAAGTGCACAAGTTAAGTACACGTGTTAAGTGCGTATTATAAGTGCACAATTTAGGTGCCTAAAATATGGCCACCACTTAAGCGCACAAGTTAAGTACACGTGTTAAGTGCGTATTATAAGTGCACAATTTAGGTGCGTAAAATATGGCCACTACTTAAGTGCACAAGTTAAGTAAATGTGTTAAGTGAGTAATATAAGTGCACAATTTAGGTGCGTAAAATATGGCCACCACTTAAGTGCACAAGTTAAGTAAATGTGTTAAGTGCATATTGTAAATGCACAATTTAGGTGCGTAAAATATGGCCACCACTTAAGTGCACAAGTTAAGTACACGTGTTAAGTGCGTAACATAAGTGCAGCATTTAGGTGCGTAAAATATGGCCACCACTTAAGTGCACAAGTTAAGTACATGTGTTAAGTGCGTAACATAAGTGCACAATTTAAGTGCGTAAAATAGGGCCACTTAAGTGCACAAGTTAAGTACACGTGTTAAGTGCGTAACATAAGTGCAGCATTTAGGTGCGTAAAATATGGCCACCACTTAAGTGCACAAGTTAAGTACATGTGTTAAGTGCGTAACATAAGTGCACAATTTAAGTGCGTAAAATAGGGCCACTTAAGTGCACAAGTTAAGTACACGTGTTAAGTGCGTAACATAAGTGCAGCATTTAGGTGCGTAAAATATGCGTACAATTCACTGAAAGTCAAGTAGTTATTTTATTTATATATATGAAACGAAATACTTGAATTTCAGTGAATTCTAGCTATAAATATACTCCTCCCCCGCCAACCCCGACCCCGCCCACCTCAAACCCCTCCCCCATCTCCCGAATTCGGAGGTCTCAAGGTTGGCAAGTATGCCTACACCAGTGGTTCTTAACCTTGTTGGAAGTACCGAACCCCACCACTTTCATATGGGCGTTCCCCGAACCCTTTTCGTGAAAAAAAAAAAAGGTTGTTTTTTTTTCAAATTTAAGACAAAGTTATCTGTTTTTTTACTGGTGCACAAAATGAACCGTGCATGAACATCACCTTGTTCAAAGAACAAAACCAACACAGTGCATGAACTCACGACAAATTACACACCCGCAAATCAGATGGTAAATTAGAGAGGAACATTGTTTGGGGGTATCCATAATACGCCGATAGGGAGAAGTTTGTATTTACACAAGTGGTGTCCAAACTTTTTCCACTGAGGGCCGCATACGGAAAAAATAAAGCATGTGGGGGCCATTTTGATATTTTTCATTTTCAAACCATAACAAAATATATGGATTTTTTGTTTTTAACCTTTAAGGCTCCCCGGGACCATAATGGGTCTAAGTCATTAAAATGTTAAAAACAAGTCATATTATTATTTTATTTATTTATTTACTGCTTACAGTAAATCTCTACAGTATATCAACTTCAGGTTGATATAAAGTTTTATGCCTTTTCTGTCAAAGACAACTTTGTTTTTTTATAATAAAACTGAAATATGCAGTATTTCCCCCACTGCCCAAAACATTCAGAAAGCAATGTTTGATGTGAAGTAATTAGAGCCTTAAAAAGATCAATAATGCAGGACACCGTTGATTTTAATTCATTATTACTTTTGAGTAATCACAGTGAAAAGATAAATAAAATACCATTTTATATATTTGGGATCCAAAAGGTGCCCCACTCATAAAGTGATACATTTTTATTTTTTTAAACTTTCAACACTTAAGTTACGGGATCAAATTCAGATATATCTGTCGATTTTACGTTTGAACTATTATTTTGTTTGTTTTATGCTCTTTTGTCAAAGAAAATGTTGATGTTTTTGTATGGCAACCACACAATATTTTTTCCACATAAAACATTTTAAAGTGAAATATTTGAAATAATTGGAGCCTTGAATAGGTCAATAATCCATTATAATATTGATTTTTTTTTTTTTTTTTTTTTTTTTTGAGCAATGGCAAAAAAAAAGAAAAATAAAGATAGACAAAAGAAGAAAAAAAACAGCCTGCATGGCAGCTTTGTGTCAACATTGCAACTTTTTTCTAGTTAGATTTCCACTTTTTTTAACGTTTCTTTTTAATTTTTGCAATAGCATTTCCAGAATGTGTGGCGGGCCGGCAAACAATTAGCTGCGGGCCGCAACTGGCCCCCGGGCCGCACTTCTGACACCCCTGATTTACACGATGAGTCGGGTGTGTCTTGACCTCTGCCGAACCCCTAGGGTTCGCTCGAACCCGGGTTAAGAACCACTGGCCTACACCCTAACACCCTCATCTCACCCCCGGCCTCCTC
>NC_084741.1:20315989-20390989 GCF_033978785.1 Entelurus aequoreus | reverse complement strand
AGCTGTCTGTGGTTTTATGTTGATATCTATCTGTGTGTTTTTAATTGTTTAGACTTGTCCAGGGTGTACCCCGCCTTCCGCCCAAATGCAGCTGAGATAGGTTCCAGCACCCCCCGCGACCCCGAAAGGGACAAGCGGTAGAAAATGGATGGATGTTTTTTTTTTCCCAAATGTATTTAGTTATAATTATTATGATTGGTTTTTTTTTGGTTTTTGTGTCTTTTGTTACTTTGGTGTTTGACTGTTGCTGTCAATTATGTGGCTAAAAATACAATAGAAAAAAAAGACATTAAAAAACACTCTAATAGATGTGTGAATCTTTGAGCACGTAACAATTCGATCAGATTCTGATTCCCGGGGTGACGATTCGATTCAGAATCGATTTTCGATTTAACACGATTCTCGATTCAAACCGATTCTTTGCAATGTATCATATAGTATGATAATTACAGTATAATGACACTTTTTCAAAACAGGTTATGGGTTAGAAAAGCCCCTTATGGTTGCATGGAGATGGCCTAATAGTTGATTCTTATTAAAAAAAAGAATAAACTATTAAAATTATTTTATTTTTTTCAATCGATTTTTGAAAATGATGAATCAATTAAAAATTGGAATGAATCATTACGCGATTGTGATGTGTATATATATGTACATATATTAGGGTTGTACGGTATACCGGTATTAGTATAGTACCGCGATACTAATTAATCATATTCGGTACTATACCGCCTCTAAAAAGTATCACTCCCCCACCCCCAGCCCCCCTGTTGTCATCACGTTGTGACATTTCTGGTTAACGAGCAGAGGAGCATGTTCGGCAGTGCACAATCACGGAGTACTTACAAACAGTGTGTAGACAGAAAAGGGAGAACGGACGCATTTTGGCTTAAAAACTAACGATAAAGGTGAAGTTATAACACTGAAACGCCCTCAGGAAGAGGTGCTTTAAGACATGGATAGCTAGCTAGCGGCTAAAGTCCAGCAGCAGTCGGCAGTGTTTTAGCTACTTCTAAGTCACTAATCCTTGTCTCCATGACGACAAATAAAGTAAGTTTCTTACAAGTATCATCTCTGCAGGACCAGGAATAGCTAAACATGCTTCACTACACACCGTAGCTCACCGGTGTCAAAATGTAAACAAACGCCATTGGTGGATCTACACCTGACATCCACTGTAATGATACCAAGTTCAGGAGCGTATCTTGTTGATACTACTATGATTACATCGATATTTATTGGCATCACAACATCTTTTGTTTAAAAAATATATATATATATTATGTTTATAAAGTCAGGAAATACGTCCCTGGACACATGAGGACTTTGAATATGACCAATGTATGATCCTGTAACTACTTGGTATCGGATTGATACCCAAATTTGTGGTATCATCCAAAACTAATGTAAAGTATCAAACAACAGAAGAATAAGTGATTATTACATTTGAACAGAAGTGTAGATGGAACATGTTAAAAGAGAAAGTAAGCAGATATTAACAGTAAATGAACAAGTAGGTTAACAATTCATTTTCTACCACTTGTCCTTAATAATGTTGACAAAATAATAGAATGATAAATGACACAATATGTTACTGCATACACTACCGTTCAAAAGTTTGGGGTCACATTGAAATGTCCTTATTTTTGAAGGAAAAGCACTGTACTTTTCAATGAAGATAACTTTAAACTAGTCTTAACTTTAAAGAAATACACTCTATACATTGCTAATGTGGTAAATGACTATTCTAGCTGCAAATGTCTGGTTTTTGGTGCAATATCTACATAGGTGTATAGAAGCCCATTTCCAGCAACTATCACTCCAGTGTTCTAATGGTACAATGTGTTTGCTCATTGGCTCAGAAGGCTAATTGATGATTAGAAAACCCTTGTGCAATCATGTTCACACATCTGAAAACAGTTTAGCTCGTTACAGAAGCTACAAAACTGACCTTCCTTTGAGCAGATTGAGTTTCTGGAGCATCACATTTGTGGGGTCAATTAAACGCTCAAAATGGCCAGAAAAAGACAACGTTCATCTGAAACGCGACAGTCTATTCTTGTTCTTAGAAATGAAGGCTATTCCACAAAATTGTTTGGGTGACCCCAAACTTTTGAACGGTAGTGTATGTCAGCAGACTAAATTAGGAGCCTTTCTTTGCTTACTTACTACTAAAAGACAAGTTGTCTTGTATGTTCACTATTTTATTTAAGGACAAACTTGCAATAAAAACATATGTTTAATGTACCAGAATATTATTTTTGTTAAAATAAAGCCAATAATGCAATTTTTTTGGTGGTCCCCTTTATTCAGAAAAGTATCAAAGTATTGAAAAGTATCGAAATACATTTTGGTACTGGTGCCAGTACCAAAATATTGGTATCGGGACAACACTAGTATATATATATATATATATATATATATATATATATATATATATATATATATATATATATATATATATATAAGGATGATGTTCGTTAAGAAATTATTGAGTTCGAGCCCATTATCGAATCCTCTTATCGGACCGATTCCTTATCGAATCTCTTATCGAATCCAGACAGGTTGTTGTGTGTGCACTGAGTTCCAAAAGCCATAGATGTTATATGACTGGTGCCGGCACGCTGTTTACATGGAGGAAAAGTGAAAGTGACTGAGGATAGCATGCGGCCGTTATAGGGTGAAGGTTTCAGGTGAGAGAGGACACTAAAGGCATATAGTGCTGCTATGTACGTTGTAAATTAAACACATCACATCGCCAACATGGACGCTCACTTTCGACATCCCGGTGACGCACACTGTGGAGAAGAAGGGGACCAGCACGGTAGCGAATCCACACGCACAACGGGGCAAGAGAAGTCGGTTTTTACTGTTGTGCTAGCTTGCAATGCTAATGGACAACGAGACTGACTTTGAAAATGAGGAGAGGGAATATGGCGTGTTTGATGGAGAACTTGCCCAGTTGTTCATTTCGGACACAGAAGATGAGGACTTTGATGGATTTGTGGATGAGGATTGATCAAAAAATAATGTGAGTACATTGATAAATACTTCAATGAAGTACAACGGAACTCAGCTTTGCTCCTGCTGCCTTTTTAAAACAGCGTCCATGCATGCTAGCGTATGTTTTAAGCTAGCGTATGTTTTAAGCTAACGTATTGTCAGGTTCAAACACTGAAGACATCTATTAATCAGCAAGGAACCATGCAGAGACAGAGTTAAATTTAGCTCATGGGGAGAACGCATGGAGCTGCACACTTAGTCACAGTCTCGCCCTACACTCTAAGGTACAGCTCCCGCGTCCCTCTATTTATTCAGGAGTTCCACAGTTAACATCACTGAGGCCGCCTCTAAAAGGAGTGGTCACATATATCATGCAAAGCAGGTCCAGTACGCACAATACGTGACGGAATGTGTTGGGGCCTTGTGATTGCCTTGTTTCTGCTTCGTCTGCGTGCTGTCATCTTATCTTCGTTGAGGTCCTTGAAATCCTTGGCTGTTAGCGGGCTAAAACAAAGATAACGTCTGCGGCTGAGGCCACCCCTCAGACAAGAAGTTTTGTCCTTACACAGATAGAAAAATTGCAGCTTGAGCACAATAGCTAATAACTATAGCAACAGACTTTAAGCATACTAAAGTTGTTTGATAATATATATACAGGACATGATTATTCTAACACATATGTTTTAAGCTAGCGTATGTTTTAAGATAGCGTATGTTTAACCATGCCTGTGCCCAAAAATACACTGTGCCTTATTTATGTGTTAAATACAGAAATAGCACCCGCAACTGACACAGCGCCTTTTAATATGGTGCGCCCTACACTACCGTTCAAAAGTTTGGGGTCACATTGTAATGTCCTTATTTTTGAAGGAAAAGCACTGTACTTTTCAATGAAGATAACTTCAAACTAGTCTTAACTTTAAAGAAATACACTCTATACATTGCTAATGTGGTAAATGACTATTCTAGCTGCAAATGTCTGGTTTTTGGTGCAATATCTACATAAGTGTACAGAGGCCCATTTCCAGCAACTATCACTCCAGTGTTCTAATGGTACAATGTGTTTGCTCATTGGCTCAGAAGGCTAATTGATGATTAGAAAACCCTTGTGCAATCATGTTCACACATCCGAAAACAGTTTAGCTCGTTACAGAAGCTACAAAACTGACCTTCCTTTGAGCAGATTGAGTTTCTGGAGCATCACATTTGTGGGGTCAATTAAACGCTCAAAATGGCCAGAAAAAGAGAACTTTCATCTGAAACTCGACAGTCTAGTCTTGTTCTTAGAAATGAAGGCTATTCCACAAAATTGTTTGGGTGACCCCAAACTTTTGAACGGTAGTGTATATATGAATGTATATATGTGACCCGTGCTGGCAAAATGAGTCGGAATACGCACAGGCTAATTTTGAGCTCCAGGCAAATAAGTGAAAAAAATGTATCTTGGTTGAAATTGAGATTTTCACATAAAGCCACAATCTAGCGATCCCAATCATCGAAATAGCAAGAAAACATCTTAAATCACCTTTATTTGAAGGTTTTGTACGAGGTATGTCTTCAGAAATTAGTCCTTTGTGTTCAAATTCCTTGAGAAAATCAAGTGTTTTCAACGCTCCCTCGCGGCAATAAGGGGGAATCCCCCTAGCCATATTTGGTATCATTGTGACGCAAAGTTTACGTACTTTCTAAAAATGAGCATGGAATTCCCGATGACGCCATTCTGAACCAATACAATTCGAGTTTTTAAACCTGTCCCGACGTAAACAAATCCGGCTTGTTGCTAAGGGTCGCTGTGAGGCGTACCCTCATTGGTTGAATCACCCCGCGCGGTGCATTGTGGTATCATGGCCGCGCCCTGATGAAAAACAACACAGTAATTCGAGCGGAATATTATGTGAAAAAAGGTGATTTTCGAACATTTAATTATTATTTTTGTGGATAAGTTAGACTGTTTTACATTCCGTAATGGATTTAGAAGGTGGAGAGGGTACACAGGCGGTTGCAAGAGCGCTAAATTCACTGCAGTCGGCGAATCTTCTTAGTGCTGCTGGTCAGGAATATTACGGACAGCTGACCAGCTGACAAACTGACCAGTGAACAAAAAAACTGTGACATAACAGTGTTGAAATTTTTGTACATAACCGTTTTCAATAGAGTTGAATATATATTTTTCCTTTAGACATGGGATTTGACTTTAATAGTACCAATTTTGGTGTTGCTACAAGGACTTTTAAGGTATGGTTGCTATGGAGTTTTGTTTTGGAACATTCTGTTCTGGAACAGTAAACTTTAAGCTGTTTTTTCCCAAAACGGACCCTCAAACTTGGTCGACTTCAATCGGATGTAACTCGGTCATTTTCTGTCCGATTCCAACAAACCATATATCATTTTAAAGGTCTTTAGATGGAGAATGTGTAAATAACAATAACTCAGTTTTTAAAATTTCCTCATTGTGACTCATTTTGCCAGCACAGGTCACATGTGTGTATATATATATATATATGTATATATATATATGTGTATATATATATATATATATATATATATATATATATATATATATATATATATATATATATATATATATATATATATATATATATATATATATATATATATATATATATATATATATATATGTGTGTATATATATATATATATATATATATATATATATATATATATATATATATATATATATATATATATATATATATATATATATGCTGGCTATATATGCTGGCTATATATATATATATATATATATATATATATATATATATATATATATATATATATATATGCTGGCTATATATATATATATATATATATATATATATATATATATATATACATATATATATATATATATATATATATATATATGCTGGCTATATATATATTAATATATATATATATATATATATATATATATATATATATATATATATATATATATATATATATATATATATATATATATAATATATATATATATGTATATATATATATATATATATATATATATATATATATACACACATGTGACCTGTGCTGGCAAAATGAGTCACAATGAGGAAATTTTAAAAACTGAGTTATTGTTATTTACACATTCTCCATCTAAAGACCTTTAAAATGATATATGGTTTGTTGGAATCGGACAAAAAATGGCCGAGTTACATATATATATATATATATATATATATATATATATATATATACATACAGTACAGGCCAAAATTTTGGACACACCTTCTCATTCAATGCGTTTTCTTTATTTTCATGACGATTGTCACTGAAGGCATCACAACTATGAATGAACACATGTGGAGTTATGTACTTATCAAAAAAAGGTGAAATAACCGAAAACATGTTTTATATTCTAGTTTCTTCAAAATAGTCACCCTTTGCTCTGATTACTGCTTTGCACACTCTTGGCATTCCCTCGATGAGCTTCAAGCACACCATTTCAGGTGACTACCTCTTGAAGCTCATCGAGAGAATGCCAAGAGTGTGCAAAAAAAAGTCATCAGAGCAAAGGGTGGCTATTTTGAAGAAACTAGAATATAAAACATGTTTTCAGTTATTTCACCTTCTTTTGTTAAGTGCATAACTCCACATGTGTTCATTCATAGTTGTGATGCCTTCAGTGACAATCTACAATCTACATTCTCCAAGTAGTTTGCCCATCACTGGGTTTAACTGTATTGAAGTTAAAAAACAACAATATCTCAGCTCCACCTCAGTGCTAGAATGTGTAAAAAACGATTGTGTCCACGTTGGACTTCTTTGAGAACCTGGACGTAAGGAAGAAAAGCGGACTGGTCTTTAGGGTCACAGTTACCCCCCGCCCCCTCCTCTCCTTGTCTCCCTCCTTTTAATTACCTTCCCTTATCTCTCCTCTCACCTTGCCGCGTCCTCCGCCAACCTCCTCGCCTTCCCTTTGGCTTCAGACTGAGCTCACTTTAACTCCCCGCTTCTCCGTCCGGTCCCCGGCCGTCGGCGCCGTTGCCGCGTCGGTTCAGGTCGCCGTGTCCCCTCCCCTTCAATCTCCATCTCGCCGCTGTCGCGCGGCCGGCGTGAGATGGATGGCAGTCATTACTTCCCGTTAACGAGAGCCCGTCGACGTCCCTAAGTGGGCCGCGCGGCGCCGGTGAAGTCACGTGGTTACGGGCGGCTGGAGACTTCGGTGATCACCTTCAACTCTGAGAGTTGAACGGCGCCCGCCAACAACCTGCGAGGTGGAGATAAAAAAAAGTAGTCACCTTGGAGTTGATTGGTTGATTGATGACGTCACAGGAAGTTGTCATGCAGGAACAACGCTCACCTAATTATGAAATTGCGTAATTAGGGATGGGTATCTTTCACATTTGAACCGATACGGTACCAATTCCCAGTACTTGGGAATCGATACCCGTACTCTACGATACTTTTGTGTGTATTATTAAATAATTGTTTGACTATGATAACTTCCAGTTATCTTGTTTTAGTATCAGTGTCAATTTGTGTTGTTGGCATTGAAAATTGCAACATGACCTCGAGTCGGCTCTCGGTGCTGCTGGAGTGATGGCCAAGTGTTCGTGTTAGGTCGATGAAAGTTTTATATCATAATTATCCTGACCAAACTGAGTATAACGGCGATATTGTTGAACGAGCCCCAAAAGTACTTATAGACGCACTGAAATAAGTAGTTAGAAAACTCACTATTTTGCAAGCTTACCACTGTGTTACATGGCCTTTCCTTTTAACAACACTCAGTAAACGTTTGGGAACTGAGGAGACACATTTTTGAAGTTTTTCAGGTGGAATTCTTTCCCATTCTTGCTTGATGTACAGCTTAAGTTGTTCAACAGTCCGGGGGTCTCCGTTGTGGTATTTTAGGCTTCATAATGCGCCACACATTTTCAATGGGAGACAGGTCTGGACTACTGGCAGGCCAGTCTAGTACCCGCACTCTTTTACTATGAAGCCACGTTGATGTAACACGTGGCTTGGCATTGTCTTGCTGAAATAAGCAGGGGCGTCCATGATAATGTTGCTTGGATGGCAACATATGTTGCTCCAAAACCTGTATGTACCTTTCAGCATTAATGGTGCCTTCACAGATGTGTAAGTTACCCATGTCTTGGGCACTAATACACCCCCATACCATCACACATGCTGGCTTTTCAACTTTGCGCCGATAACAATCCGGATGGTTCTTTTCCTCTTTGGTCCTGAGGACACAACGTCCACAGTTTCCAAAAACAATTTGAAATGTGGACTCGTCAGACCACAGAACACTTTTCCACTTTGCATCAGTCCATTTTAGATGAGCTCGGGCCCAGCGAAGCCGGCGGCGTTTCTGGGTGTTGTTGATAAATGGCTTTCGCTTTGCATAGTAGAGTTTTAACTTGCACTTACAGATGTAGCGACAAACTGTAGTTACCGACAGTGGTTTTCTGAAGTGTTCCTGGGCCCATGTGGTGATATCATTTACACACTTATGTCGCTTTTTGATGCAGTACCACACGAGGGATCAAAGGTCAAGGCTTTGCCGTTTATGTGCAGTGATTTCTCCAGATTCTCTGAACCTTTTGATGATATTACGGACCATAGACGGTGAAATCCCTACATTCCTTGCAATAGCTGGTTGAGAAATGTTGTTCTTTAACTGTTGGGACAATTTGCTCACACACATGTTGCAAGCATCAAATTCCAAATGAGCTAATATTTGCAAAAAATAACGTTTTCCAGTCCGAACGTTAAATATCTTGTCTTTGCAGTCTATTCAATTGAATATACACTACCGTTCAAAAGTTTGGGGTCACATTGAAATGTCCTTATTTTTGAAGGAAAAGCACTTTACTTTTCAATGAAGATAACTTTAAACTAGTCTTAACTTTAAAGAAATACACTCTATGCATTGCTAATGTGGTAAATGACTATACTAGCTGCAAATGTCTGGTTTTTGGTGCAATATCTACATAGGTGTATAGAGGCCCATTTCCAGCAACTATCACTCCAGTGTTCTAATGGTACAATGTGTTTGCTCATTGGCTCAGAAGGCTAATTGATGATTAGAAAACCCTTGTGCAATCATGTTCACACATCTGAAAACAGTTTAGCTCGTTACAGAAGCTACAAAACTGACCTTCCTTTGAGCAGATTGAGTTTCTGGAGCATCACATTTGTGGGGTCAATTAAACGCTCAAAATGGCCAGAAAAAGAGAACTTTCATCTGAAACTCGACAGTCTATTCTTGTTCTTATAAATGAAGGCTATTCCACAAAATTGTTTGGGTGACCCCCAAAAAAGGATTTGCAAATCATTGTATTTTGTTTTTATTTACGATTTACACAACGTGCCAACTTCACTGGTTTTTGGTTTTGTATGTTATGTTTGAGTTGCTCAACGTCGGGACCTAATTCAACAAGTTCTCAACGTTGTTTTAGTGTCTTGTGCCTGCTGGGTAGCAATTTTAACATTTTTGATTTCAACGCCTCCAAACTTGTTGATAGAAACTACAACTAAGATGCACGTTGCAATCAAACAACTGGTGCCTGATTAGTACAATACATTAGGGCTGCAACAACTAATCGATTAAAATTGATTATTAAAATAGTTGCCGATTAATTTAGTCATCGATTCATTGGATCTATGCTATGTGCATGTGCAGAGGTGTTTTAATTTTTTTTTTAATAAAACATTTTTTTTTTTTTTTTCCCCATAAACCTTTATTTATAAACTGCAACATTTACAAACAGCTGAGAAACAATAATCTAAATAAGTATGGTCCCAGTATGCTGGGTTTTTTTTCTCAATAAAATACTGGATAGGATAGAAATGTAGTCTGTCTATTTTATTCGATTATTAATCGAAGTAATAATCGACAGATTAATCGATTATCAAATTAATCGTTAGTTGCAGCCCTACAATACATACAGTGTTAACACTATGTAGGGCGCAACGGACTCAACTGACCACCCCACCATGAACTGCACACTACTGCCATCTAATGTCTCGGACTTGCAACTGCAACAAATATGTGTCATAGCAGCAAATAATATTAAGAAATGTAATAATTATCATAATCAGCTCATTTTTTAAATATTGCAATAAAAAAAGAGATTTTAACACCAAAATCAAATTATATTTATGCACACACAAAAGTACCGACAATTGTTACTGTATCGATATCGGTTCCCAGGTGCTGGAAATTGGTACCATATTGGTTCAAATGTGAATAGTGTGGATGTGAAGAATGAATGGAATATACTTTTTTTTTTTTGTATTTATTGATGTTTTATACTAATGGGTTTCACCTTGTGCTTTAATTAAATGGTTGCATTTCCTTGCAGTGACAACAAAGGAATCAGTCTGCTGTGTGGGAGTGAGAAGTCATTCAAACACACGTCAAAGCACTGTGGAAGTTAACAATGCCCACAAACACTGTTGCACGGCACGCTAGCACAACATTTGAGCTGCGTCGCAAACGCTGACTTTTGAAAAGGCACTGCACAGGTGTGCCTTAATGAAGTGTCTCACCTGCTTTAGTGTTTTCCACGTTGTTCGGACTGACAGAAATTGCTTTGGCCGCCGCACTCCGCTATTGATTTTGTTTCTGTTTTGCCCCATCTCGGTGACTGCGGAGAAGTGCGACTCCCCTCCCATCAATCAGTCTGTGTTGGACATGTTGTCGTGGTCGCGCATATCCATCCCTGCCAAGCGCCAGAAATGTAAAATATCTTCTTTCAGACTCGCTGACCCCACATCAGAGGTCACCAAACACAACATTGTGTATTTATTCTATATTGTGTATTTATTCTCTATTCTCTATTGTAAATTGTGTATCTATCCTACATTATATATTGTGTATGTAGTCTGCTTTATAGCGGTTAATTATTCGATATTGTATTATGTATTTATTGCGTCAAAAAGTGACATCAGTGTGTAAAGGATATCACCACATGGGCTCAGGAACACTTCAGAAGTCCACCATCAGTAACTACAGTTCATCGCTACATTTGTTAGTGCAAGTTAAAAATCTACATTGCAAAGCCAAAGCCATTTATCAACAACACCCAGAAACGCCGCTGGCTTCGCTGGGCCCGAGCTCATCTAAGATGGACTGATGTGGAAAAGTGTTTTGTGGTCTGACGAGTCCACATTTGACATTGTTTTTGGTAACTGTGGACGTCGTGGAGGAAAAGAACCATCCGGACTGTTATAGGCGCAAAGTTCAAAAGCCAGCATGTGTGATGGTATGGGGGTGTATTAGTGCCCAAGACATGGGTAACTTACACATCTGTGAAGGCATCATTAATGCTGAAAGGTACATACAGGTTTTGGAGCAACATATTTTACCATCCAAGCAACGTCTTTTTCATGGACGCCCCTGCTTATTTCAGCAAGACAATGCCAAGCCGCGTGTTGCAACAGCGTGGCTTCATAGTAAAAGAGTGCGGGTACTAGACTGGCCTGCCTGTAGTCCAGACCTGTCTCCCATTGAAAATGTGTGGCGCATTATGAAGCCTAAAATACCACAACGGAGACCCTCGGACTGTTGAACAACTTAAGCTGTACATCAAGCAAGAATGGGAAAGAATTCCACCTGAAAAGCTTCAAAAACGTGTCTCCTCAGTTCCCAAACATTTACTGAGTGTTGTTAAAAGGAAAGGCCATGTAACACAGTGGTAAAAGTTCCCCTGTGCCAACTTTTTTGCAATGTGCTCGAACATTAAATATCTTGTCTTTGCAGTCTTTTCAATTGAATATAAGTTGCAAAGGATTTGCATATCATTGTATTCTGTTTTTATTTAAAATATACACAACATGCCAACTAAACTGGTTTTGGGTTTTGTAGTTAAACCGGATTTATATCACAGCGCTTTTTATTTTGAAGCCGGAAACGTGATTGATGTGAGAAAGTGTCTTGACATGTTTTATTGTTGAATCAATTCTTTGCAACACAAACAAAGTCTCATTTCGACTTCCTGCCGACCGTCTTTCATTTCTGCGGAGCTTTTATGTCATCCTACTTACTAAATCAGTCACAGTTACAATCTAAATGTTATGTTATCACTACACCTTCATGGTAACCTGAACACGGAAGTGAAGCACCACCCACCTGAGCGATGCAGCAAGCAGGTGTTTGCTGCATCCTGCTGCAGTCCTTTTTTGTCGGGAGAACAACTTGTTATGGCTTTGAACCTGATAGTTCCATAATGTGCCCTTTTTTTTTAAATCCCATTTCTGCTCGCTTGTGGCTCATCAGTAGCAAGTGAACTGCCAAAAAGTTCCCCTCGCTACGGCATCGCCCGAGGGTCAAAAAGGACGCGTTTGCGTTAATCGACAATTTATAGATGACGCATTATCGGGTTAACTTTGACAGCCCTAATATAGATATGGACTGGACTTTCACACTATTATGCTGGATCCACTATGGACTGGACTGTCACACTATTATGCTAGATCCACTATGGACTGGACTCTCACACTATTATGCAAGATCCACTAAGGACTGGACTCTCACTATTATGTTAGATACACTATGGACTGGACTCTCACACTATTATGATAGATCCACTATGGACTGGACTCTCACACTATTATGATAGATCCACTATGGACTGGACTCTCACACTATTATTTTAGATCCACCATGGACTGGACTCTCACACTATTATGTTAGATCCACTATGGACTGGACTCTCAAACTATTATGTTGGATCCACTATGGACTGGACTCTCACACTATTATGATA
Source organism: Entelurus aequoreus (assembly GCF_033978785.1). NCBI lineage: Eukaryota > Metazoa > Chordata > Actinopteri > Syngnathiformes > Syngnathidae > Entelurus > Entelurus aequoreus. The sequence continues at coordinate 20,378,240 of NC_084741.1, read as the reverse complement.
GATCCACTATGGACTGGACTCTCACACTATTATAATAGATCCACTATGGACTGGACTCTCACACTATTATGATAGATCCACTATGGACTGGACTCTCACAATTCTATGTTAGATCCACTATGGACTGGACTCTCACACTATGTTAGATCCACTATGGACCGGACTCTCACACTATTATAATAGATCCACTATGGACTGGACTCTCACACTATTATGCTAGATCCACTATGGACTGGACGCTCACTATTATGTTAGATACACTATGGACTGGACTCTCACACTATTATGATAGATCCACTATGGACTGGACTCTCACAATTCTATGTTAGATCCACTATGGACTGGACTCTCACACTATGTTAGATCCACTATGGACCGGACTCTCACACTATTATAATAGATCCACTATGGACTGGACTCTCACACTATTATGCTAGATCCACTATGGACTGGACTCTCACACTATTATGCAAGATCCACTAAGGACTGGACTCTCACTATTATGTTAGATACACTATGGACTGGACTCTCACACTATTATGATAGATCCACTATGGACTGGACTCTCACAATTCTATGTTAGATCCACTATGGACTGGACTCTCACACTATTATGTTAGATCCACTATGGACTGGACTCTCACACTATGTTAGATCCACTATGGACTGGACTCTCACACTATTATGTTAGATCCACTATGGACTGGACTCTCACACTATTATGATAGATCCACTATGGACTGGACTCTCACACTATTATGCTAGATCCACTATGGACTGGACTCTCACACTATTATGCTAGATCCACTATGGACTGGACTCTCACACTATTATGCAAGATCCACTAAGGACTGGACTCTCACTATTATGTTAGATACACTATGGACTGGACTCTCACACTATTATGATAGATCCACTATGGACTGGACTCTAACACTATTATGTTAGATCCACCATGGACTGGATTCTCACACTATGTTAGATCCACTATGGACTGGACTGTCACACTATTATGTTAGATCCACTATGGACTGGACTCTCACACTATTATGCTAGATCCACTATGGACTGGACTGTCACACTATTATGTTAGATCCACTATGGACTGGACTCTCACACTATTATGATAGATCCACTATGGACTGGACTCTCACACTATTATGTTAGATCCACTATGGACTGGACTCTCACACTATTATGATAGATCCACTATGGACTGGACCAGGGGTGGGCAATTAATTTTTACCGGGGGCCGCATGAGCAACCCGAGCACTGCTGGAGGGCCACATCGACAATATTTCAGTTAAATTTTGCTCAATATTATTTTTGATATACCGTAAAATAAGCAATAATAATTCCATTTAACCTAACTTAACTTTATACAAAAGCAGATTGCTTTTGATGGTTTTATTTAAACTCTTAATCCTTAAATATTTATATTAGGCTATGTGAAATTGAAATAAGAAAACAAAAACAATCATTGAATCACTGCAATTTATTTTTAACTTGTTCACACTTTAACTTTGTTCCACAAACAAGGAAAAACAACAAATAACTTAACAAGTTTATAGAAATACTGCAATACAACAAACAATAACTTATGTTTTCCACCTCATTTTACCTCTTCGGTGCGAATAATCCAGTCTGTTCTGGGCTTGAACAAGGGCATTGAAATCTGGCTGAATGTCTGAGGTAGCTATGCGAAGGACAGCTGAGAGGTGCTCATCAGTGATAGAGGATCTGTGTTTGGATTTGTTAAACTTCATCACAGAAAATGTCTGTTCACATACGTAGGTGGATCCAAAGAGGACCAGAATCATCTGAGCATGCCTCCTCAGGTGTGGAAAGTTCTCCTCTTTGAGGGAGGAGTAAAAGTCCAGCAATGAAACTGACCTGAAGTGCTCGGCCAGAAGTAGGTCAGACTGCAGGTCAATGAGCTCCATCTGAACATCGCTTGGTACATTGTCCACACTGCAGTTGAAGGGAGAAGAAACCATGTGCATTTTACTCTCAATAGTTTTGAAATCTTGAAATCGCCTCGAAAACTCTCCATGCAGTGCTTCTAACTTGCTTGAGTATTTGTGGAGGTGATCGGCTGATCTTGTGGCTTCTTTTAGTGTTGGCAAGTGGGTCAGAATGTTGTCCTTCACTTGGCTTGAGAGAAGCTGCAACTTTCTCATGAAAGCCGTCACTGAACTGTACATCTCATGCACAAAAAGGCCCTTGCGCTGCAGTTTGACATTCAGTTCGTTCATGAGTGCAGTCACATCCACAGCGAATCCGAGGTCTGCCACCCAGTCTTCATCTGAAAGTTCTGGGATGTCATGTCCTTTTTCCCCACAGAATTTCTGAATCTGGTCTCTAAGGTCCCAGACACTTTTCAGAACTTTTCCCAGGCTGAGCCACCTGATGTTGCTGTGGTAGCTTATGTCACCATGTTCACTCTCATTTTCCTCCAAAAGTGCAACAAATTGTCTATGATTTAACGCTCTCGCTCTGATAAAGTTAACTGTTTTACTTACAACATCAACAACATGGTTAATTTTTAACACTGTCTTACACAACACTTCCTGATGTATAATGCAGTGTAAAAATTTCAATTTCTGCACAGGGTTAATTTCAGTCACTTTATCCTGCATCCTCTTTAAAAGTCCAACATTTTTCCCCGTCAGATTTGGACAACCATCTGTTGTCACACCTGCCAGCTTGTCCCATTTCAGTCCTAACATGTCCAAACACGCATTTACCTCTGTGAACAAGTCACTACCTGTGGTTCTCCCTTTAATTGACTGCATGGCTGCAAGCTCCTCCGTGATTTGAAAGTCCGAAGTTATCCCACGTAAAAAGATGAGCAGCTGGGCGGTGTCGCGTACATCACAGCTCTCATCCAAAGCTAGTGAAAAATAATCAAAGTCGGCCGTTCTGTTCTTCAGCTGAAGCTCCAAATTTCCAGCGATGGTCTCAACGCGCCTCGTTACAGTGCGACGGGATAGTGACACATTCTCAAATGCGGCCCTCTTCTCCGGGCATATGAGCGCAGCAGAGTCCAATAAACATTCATTTATAAACTCTCCGTCAGAAAACGCCTTACTTTTTCTGGCGATTTTGTGAGAAATTATGAAACTTGTCCTGACGGCTGCATCTTTGTGGGTGTGAAATTGGGTAAAAAGTCCTTGTTGGGTTTGCCGTTTTGCCATCAGCGCATCAGCCTCCCTTGCGCGCTCTCCATCGGCCAGATTCCGGTATTTTTCCCCGTGCTTTGTTGTGTAGTGGCGATTCAAATTATATTCCTTCAACACAGCAACATGTGTTCCACAAATTAAGCACACGGCTTTACCTCTCATTTCTGTAAAAAAAATACTTGGCAGTCCACGTCTTGTTGAAAACCCGGCATTCCTCATCAACTTTTCTTTTTTTAGCGTGAGCTGACATTTTGGGGGATAACTGTGCATCACGTGTCGCCGTGCACCTGCACTCACCGGTTACACACGGACATACGCACATAAATGACACTTTTCAAAACAAAAGCAGCACAGTTGTATTGCATGCACGACATTGATGTTTTTTAAACTTTATTTTGTAATATGTGTGCAGCTGTTCACAATCGCGCACGAGCATACGTCCACACGGAAGTAATACAAATAACGATTTTGAAAACAAAAGCAGTGCCGTTGTATTGCACACTCGCCATAGATAGTTTTTTAAATGTATTTTGTAATTTATGATTGAAAAAAAAAAAAAAAAAAAAAAAAAAACTTTGGCCTCACGCGGGCCGGACAGGGCCGCACAAAGGGCCGGATGCGGCCCGCGGGCCGCAGAATGCCCAGGTCTGGACTGGACTCTCACACTATTATGCAAGATCCACTAAGGACTGGACTCTCACTATTATGTTGGATCCACTATGGACTGGACTCTCACACTATTATGCTAGATACACTATGGACTGGACTCTCACGCTATTATGTTAGATCCACTATGGACTGGACTCTCACAATATTATGTTAGATCCACTACGGACTGGACTCTCACACTATTATGTTAGATCCACCACAGACTGGACTCTCACACTATGTTAGATCAACTATGGACTGGACTCTCACACTATGTTAGATCCACTATGGACTGGACTCTCACACTATGTTAGATCCACTATGGACTGGACTCTCACACTATGTTAGATCCACTATGGACTGGACTGTCACACTATTATGTTAGATCCACTATGGACTGGACTCTCACACTATTATGCTAGATACACTATGGACTGGACTCTCACGCTATTATGATAGATCCACTATGGACTGGACTCTCACAATATTATGTTAGATCCACTACGGACTGGACTCTCACACTATTATGTTATATCCACCACAGACTGGACTCTCACACTATGTTAGATCAACTATGGACTGGACTCTCACACTATGTTAGATCCACTATGGACTGGACTCTCACACTATGTTAGATCCACTATGGACTGGACTCTCACACTATGTTAGATCCACTATGGACTGGACTCTCACACTATTATGTTAGATCCACTATGGACTGGACTCTCACACTATTATGTTAGATCCACTATGGACTGGACTCTCACACTATTATGTTAGATCCACTATGGACTGGACTCTCACACTATTATGATGGATCCACTATGGACTGGACTCGCACACTATTATGCTAGATCCACTATGGACTGGACTCTCACACTATTATGCAAGATCCACTAAGGACTGGACTCTCACTATTATGTTAGATCCACTATGGACTGGACTCTCACACTATTATGATAGATCCACTATGGACTGGACTCTCACACTATTATGTTAGATCCACTATGGACTGGACTCTCACACTATTATGATAGATCCACTATGGACTGGACTCTCACACTATTATGCAAGATCCACTAAGGACTGGACTCTCACTATTATGTTAGATCCACTATGGACTGGACTCTCACACTATTATGCTAGATACACTATGGACTGGACTCTCACGCTATTATGTTAGATCCACTATGGACTGGACTCTCACAATATTATGTTAGATCCACTACGGACTGGACTCTCACACTATTATGTTAGATCCACCACAGACTGGACTCTCACACTATGTTAGATCAACTATGGACTGGACTCTCACACTATGTTAGATCCACTATGGACTGGACTCTCACACTATGTTAGATCCACTATGGACTGGACTCTCACACTATGTTAGATCCACTATGGACTGGACTGTCACACTATTATGTTAGATCCACTATGGACTGGACTCTCACACTATTATGTTAGATCCACTATGGACTGGACTCTCACACTATTATGCTAGATACACTATGGACTGGACTCTCACGCTATTATGATAGATCCACTATGGACTGGACTCTCACAATATTATGTTAGATCCACTACGGACTGGACTCTCACACTATTATGTTATATCCACCACAGACTGGACTCTCACACTATGTTAGATCAACTATGGACTGGACTCTCACACTATGTTAGATCCACTATGGACTGGACTCTCACACTAGGTTAGATCCACTATGGACTGGACTCTCACACTATGTTAGATCCACTATGGACTGGACTCTCACACTATTATGTTAGATCCACTATGGACTGGACTCTCACACTATATTATGTTAGATCCACTATGGACTGGACTCTCACACTATTATGCTAGATCCACTATGGACTGGACTCTCACACTATTATGATGGATCCACTATGGACTGGACTAGCACATTATTATGCAAGATCCACTAAGGACTGGACTCTCACTATTATGTTAGATCCACTATGGACTGGACTCTCACACTATTATGATAGATCCACTATGGACTGGACTCTCACACTATTATGTTAGATCCACTATGGACTGGACTCTCACACTATTATGATAGATCCACTATGGACTGGACTCTCACACTATTATGCAAGATCCACTAAGGACTGGACTCTCACTATTATGTTAGATCCACTATGGACTGGACTCTCACACTATTATGCTAGATACACTATGGACTGGACTCTCACGCTATTATGTTAGATCCACTATGGACTGGACTCTCACAATATTATGTTAGATCCACTACGGACTGGACTCTCACACTATTATGTTAGATCCACCACAGACTGGACTCTCACACTATGTTAGATCAACTATGGACTGGACTCTCACACTATGTTAGATCCACTATGGACTGGACTCTCACACTATGTTAGATCCACTATGGACTGGACTCTCACACTATGTTAGATCCACTATGGACTGGACTGTCACACTATTATGTTAGATCCACTATGGACTGGACTCTCACACTATTATGTTAGATCCACTATGGACTGGACTCTCACATTATTATGCTAGATACACTATGGACTGGACTCTCACGCTATTATGATAGATCCACTATGGACTGGACTCTCACAATATTATGTTAGATCCACTACGGACTGGACTCTCACACTATTATGTTATATCCACCACAGACTGGACTCTCACACTATGTTAGATCAACTATGGACTGGACTCTCACACTATGTTAGATCCACTATGGACTGGACTCTCACACTATGTTAGATCCACTATGGACTGGACTCTCACACTATGTTAGATCCACTATGGACTGGACTCTCACACTATTATGTTAGATCCACTATGGACTGGACTCTCACACTATTATGTTAGATCCACTATGGACTGGACTCTCACACTATTATGTTAGATCCACTATGGACTGGACTCTCACACTATTATGATGGATCCACTATGGACTGGACTCGCACACTATTATGCTAGATCCACTATGGACTGGACTCTCACACTATTATGCAAGATCCACTAAGGACTGGACTCTCACTATTATGTTAGATACACTATGGACTGGACTCTCACACTATTATGATAGATCCACTATGGACTGGACTCTCACAATATTATGTTAGATCCACTATGGACTGGACTCTCACACTATTATGTTAGATCCACCATGGACTGGATTCTCACACTATGTTAGATCCACTATGGACTGGACTGTCACACTATTATGTTAGATCCACTATGGACTGGACTCTCACACTATTATGATAGATCCACTATGGACTGGACTCTCACACTATTATGCTAGATCCACTATGGACTGGACTGTCACACTATTATGTTAGATCCACTATGGACTGGACTCTCACACTATTATGATAGATCCACTATGGACTGGACTCTCACACTATTATGTTAGATCCACTATGGACTGGACTCTCACACTATTATGATAGATCCACTATGGACTGGACTCTCACACTATTATGCAAGATCCACTAAGGACTGGACTCTCACTATTATGTTAGATCCACTATGGACTGGACTCTCACACTGTTATGCTAGATCCACTATGGACTGGACTCTCACACTATTATGCAAGATCCACTAAGGACTGGACTCTCACTATTATGTTAGATACACTATGGACTGGACTCTCACACTATTATGATAGATCCACTATGGACTGGACTCTCACAATTCTATGTTAGATCCACTATGGACTGGACTCTCACACTATTATGTTAGATCCACTATGGACTGGACTCTCACACTATGTTAGATCCACTATGGACTGGACTCTCACACTATTATGTTAGATCCACTATGGACTGGACTCTCACACTATTATGATAGATCCACTATGGACTGGACTCTCACACTATTATGCTAGATCCACTATGGACTGGACTCTCACACTATTATGCTAGATCCACTATGGACTGGACTCTCACACTATTATGCAAGATCCACTAAGGACTGGACTCTCACTATTATGTTAGATCCACTATGGACTGGACTCTCACAATATTATGTTAGATCCACCATGGACTGGATTCTCACACTATGTTAGATCCACTATGGACTGGACTGTCACACTATTATGTTAGATCCACTATGGACTGGACTCTCACACTATTATGATAGATCCACTATGGACTGGACTCTCACACTATTATGCTAGATCCACTATGGACTGGACTGTCACACTATTATGTTAGATCCACTATGGACTGGACTCTCACACTATCTTGATAGATCCACTATGGACTGGACTCTCACACTATTATGTTAGATCCACTATGGACTGGACTCTCACACTATTATGATAGATCCACTATGGACTGGACTCTCACACTATTATGCAAGATCCACTAAGGACTGGACTCTCACTATTATGTTAGATCCACTATGGACTGGACTCTCACACTATTATGCTAGATACACTATGGACTGGACTCTCTCGCTATTATGTTAGATCCACTATGGACTGGACTCTCACAATATTATGTTAGATCCACTACGGACTGGACTCTCACACTATTATGTTAGATCCACCACAGACTGGACTCTCACACTATGTTAGATCAACTATGGACTGGACTCTCACACTATGTTAGATCCACTATGGACTGGACTCTCACACTATGTTAGATCCACTATGGACTGGACTCTCACACTATGTTAGATCCACTATGGACTGGACTGTCACACTATTATGTTAGATCCACTATGGACTGGACTCTCACACTATTATGTTAGATCCACTATGGACTGGACTCTCACACTATTATGCTAGATACACTATGGACTGGACTCTCACGCTATTATGATAGATCCACTATGGACTGGACTCTCACACTATTATGTTATATCCACCACAGACTGGACTCTCACACTCTGTTAGATCCACTATGGACTGGACTCTCACACTATGTTAGATCCACTATGGACTGGACTCTCACACTATGTTAGATCCACTATGGACTGGACTCTCACACTATTATGTTAGATCCACTATGGACTGGACTCTCACACTATTATGTTAGATCCACTATGGACTGGACTCTCACACTATTATGTTAGATCCACTATGGACTGAACTCTCACACTATTATGCAAGATCCACTATGGACTGGACTCTCACACTATTATGCAAGATCCAATATGGACTGGACTCTCAAACTATTATGCTAGATCCACTATGGACTGGACTCTCACAATATTATGCTAGATCCACCATGGACTGGACTCTCACACTATTATGTTAGATCCACTATGGACTGGACTCTCACACTATTATGTTAGATCCACTATGGACTGGACTCTCACACTATTATGATAGATCCACTATGGACTGGACTCTCACACTATTATGTTAGATCCACTATGGACTGGACTCTCACACTATTATGCAATATCCACTATGGACTGGACTCTCACACTATTATGCAAGATCCACTATGGACTGGACTCTCACACTATTATGCTAGATCCACTATGGACTGGACTCTCACACTATTATGCTAGATCCACCATGGACTGGACTCTCACACTATTATGTTAGATCCACTATGGACTGGACTCTCACACTATTATGTTAGATCCACTATGGACTGGACTCTCACACTATTATGATAGATCCACTATGGACTGGACTCTCACACTATGTTAGATCCACTATGGACTGGACTCTCACACTATTATGATGGATCCACTATGGACTGGACTCGCACACTATTATGCTAGATCCACTATGGACTGGACTCTCACACTGTTATGTTAGATCCACTATGGACTGGACTCTCACACTATTATGATGGATCCACTATGGACTGGACTCGCACACTATTATGCTAGATCCACTATGGACTGGACTCTCACACTATTATGCAAGATCCACTAAGGACTGGACTCCCACTATTATGTTAGATACACTATGGACTGGACTCTCACACTATTATGATAGATCCACTATGGACTGGACTCTCACAATATTATGTTAGATCCACTATGGACTGGACTCTCACACTATTATGTTAGATCCACCATGGACTGGACTCTCACACTATGTTAGATCCACTATGGACTGGACTCTCACACTATTATGATGGATCCACTATGGACTGGACTCGCACACTATTATGATAGACCCACTATGGACTGGACTCTCACACTATTATGCTAGATCCACTATGGACTGGACTCTCACACTATTATGCAAGATCGACTAAGGACTGGACTCTCACTATTATGTTAGATCCACTATGGACTGGACTCTCACACTATTAAGCCAGATCCACTATGGACTGGACTCTCACGCTATTATGATAGATCCACTATGGACTGGACTCTCACAATATTATGTTAGATCCACTATGGACTGGACTCTCACACTATTATGTTAGATCCACCACATTCTCACACTATGGTAGATCCACTATGGTAGATCCACTATGGACTGGACTCTCACACTGTTAGATCCACTATGGACTGGACTCTCACACTATTATGTTAAATCCACTATGGACTGGACTCTCACACTATTATGCTAGATCCACTATGGACTGGACTCTCATACTATTATGTTAGATCCACTATGGACTGGACTCCCACTCTATTATGCTAGATCCACTATGGACTGGACTCTCGCACTATTATGCTAGATCCACTATGGACTGGACTCTCACACTATTATGTTAAATCCAATATGGACTGGACTCTCACACTATTATGGTAGATCCACTATGGACTGGACTCTCACACTATTATGCTAAATCCACTATGGACTGGACTCTCACACTATTATGCTAGATCCACTATGGACTGGACTCTCACACTATTATGTTAAATCCAATATGGACTGGACTCTCACACTATTATGGTAGATCCACTATGGACTGGACTCTCACACTATTATGTTAAATCCACTATGGACTAGACTCTCACACTATTATGTTAAATCCACTATGGACTGGACTCTCACACTATTATGCTAGATCCACTATGGACTGGACTCTCATACTATTATGTTAGATCTTTCTTTCTTTCTTTCTTTTAGTTTATTTCGAACATGAACACATTTACATCATAATACATCACACAATTTCATATCATTTCATTTACATCATGCCCGAAAAGGAGTAGGAAGAAGCAAAGCTTATTTAATCCTACCCCTTTCCCACTTCAAAGCATTTACAATTATATAAAATCATTTACTGACCTTTTTATATAATAAAATAACATCTATGAATTAGTATATACAACAGTTTGTAATATGTAATTAATTAATTCAGTCATTATTAACATACTGAGATGAAGAATATCTTTATTTTCAATAAGGTTGGAAGTTGTTCTCATAATTCTTCTTCTTTGTACTTTGTAAGCACTATTAATTTAAACAACCTCTTAAACTGGATCATGTCAGTACAATTTTTAACTTCTTTACTTAATCCATTCCATGATTTAATTCCACATACTGTTATGCTAAAAGTTTTAAGTGTTGTACGTGCATATAAATGTTTTAAATTATTTTTTCCTCTAAGGTTATATTTCTCCTCTTTAGTTGAGAAGAAATGTTGTACATTCTTTGGTAGCAGGTTATAGATTGCTTTGTACATCATTTTAGCTGTTTGCAATTTTACCAAATCACCAAACTTTAATATTTTTGACTTAATAAATAAAGGGTTTGTATGTTCTCTATATCCAACATTATGTATTATTCTAACTGATCTTTTTTGTAACACGGTTAACGAATGTAGCACACATTTGTAGTTATTTCCCCATATTTCTGCACAATAACTCAGATATGGTAACACTAGTGAGCAGTAGAGAATATGAAGTGATTTTTGGCCCAGGACGTGTTTTGTTTTATTCATTATTGAAATGTTTTTTGCTACCTTATGTTGTATGTTTTGTATATGAGATTTCCAGTTCATTTTATCATCTATTAATACTCCCAAAAATCTGGTTTCTTTTACCCTTTCGATGTCTACTCCGTCTATTTGTATTCGTGTATGATGCTCTTTTCTACTATTACCAAATAGCATTATTTTAGTTTTACTGAGATTCAAAGATAGTCTGTTTTTGTCAAAACATCTTTTTAATTTGTTAATTTCTTCTGTTATTATTTGTATTATCTTCTGTGTGTTCTCTCCTGAACAGAAATCAGTTGTATCATCTGCAAATAAAACTAACTTTAAGTCCTTTGGAACTTTACAAATGTCGTTTATATAAAGATTAAACAATTTTGGTGCCAGTATTGATCCCTGCGGCACACCACAGGATATATCTAGCCGTGTTGACATATTTTCACCCATCTTCACATATTGCTTCCTGTTGGTTAAATAGCTTCTTACCCAGTTCAATACCAAACCTCTGATGCCATATCGTTGTAATTTTTGTATTAAAATATCATGATTAATTGTATCAAATGCTTTTGTTAAGTCCATGAATACTGCTGCCGCACATTCTTTACCATCTATTGCATTGGTAATTTCCTCTGTTATTTTAATTAATGGTATTGATGTTGAGATATTTGCTCGATAGATCCACTATGGACTGGACTCTCACACTATTATGCTAGATCCACTATGGACTGGACTCCCACTCTATTATGTTAGATCCACTATGGACTGGACTCACACAATATTATGTTAAATCCACTATGGACTGGACTCTCACACTATTATGCTAGATCCACTATGGACTAGACTCTCACACTATTATGTTAAATCCACTATGGACTGGACTCTCACACTATTATGCTAGATCCACTATGGACTGGACTCACACACTATTATGCTAGATCCACTATGGACTGGACTCACACAATATTATGCTAGATCCACTATGGACTGGACTCTCACACTATTATGCTAAATCCACTATGGACTGGACTCTCACACTATTATGCTAGATCCACTATGGACTGGACTCACACACTATTATGCTAGATCCACTATGGACTGGACTCTCACACTATTATGCTAGATCCACTATGGACTGGACTCTCACACTATTATGCTAGATCCACTATGGACTGGACTCTCACACTATTATGCTAGATCCACTATGGACTGGACTCTCACACTATTATGTTAGATCCACTATGGACTGGACTCACACAATATTATGCTAGATCCACTATGGACTGGACTCTCACACTATTATGTTAGATCCACTATGGACTGGACTCTCACACTATTATGTTAGATCCACTATGGACTGGACTAACACAATATTATGCTAGATCCACTATGGACTGGACTCACACACTATTATGCTAGATCCACTATGGACTGGACTCTCACACTATTATGCTAGATCCACTATGGACTGGACTCTCACACTATTATGCTAGATCCACTATGGACTGGACTCTCACACTATTATGCTAGATCCACTATGGACTGGACTCCCACTCTATTATGTTAGATCCATTATGGACTGGACTCACACAATATTATGCTAGATCCACTATGGACTGGACTCTCACACTATTATGTTAAATCCACTATGGACTAGGCTCTCACACTATTATGTTAAATCCACTATGTACTGGACTCTCACACTATTATGCTAGATCCACTATGGACTGGACTCACACACTATTATGCTAGATCCACTATGGACTGGACTCTCACACTATTATGCTAGATCCACTATGGACTGGACTCACACACTATTGTGCTAGATCCACTATGGACTGGACTCTCACACTATTATGCTAGATCCACTATGGACTGGACTCACACACTATTATGCTAGATCCACTATGGACTGGACTCTCACACTATTATGCTAGATCCAGTATGGACTGGACTCTCACACTATTATGCTAGATCCACTATGGACTGGACTCACACACTATTATGCTAGATCCACTATGGACTGGACTCTCACACTATTATGCTAGATCCACTATGGACTGGACTCTCACACTATTATGCTAGATCCACTATGGACTGGACTCTCACACTATTATGCTAGATCCACTATGGACTGGACTCTCACACTATTATGTTAGATCCACTATGGACTGGACTCTCACACTATTATGCTAGATCCACTATGGACTGGACTCTCACACTATTATGCTAGATCCACTATGGACTGGACTCTCACACTATTATGCTAGATCCACTATGGACTGGACTCTCGCACTATTATGTTAGATCCACTATGGACTGGACTAACACAATATTATGCTAGATCCACTATGGACTGGACTCTCACACTATTATGTTAAATCCACTATGGACTAGACTCTCACACTATTATGTTAAATCCACTATGGACTGGACTCTCACACTATTATGCTAGATCCACTATGGACTGGACTCACACACTATTATGCTAGATCCACTATGGACTGGACTCCCACTCTATTATGTTAGATCCACTATGGACTGGACTCACACAATATTATGCTAGATCCACTATGGACTGGACTCTCACACTATTATGTTAAATCCACTATGGACTAGACTCTCACACTATTATGTTAAATCCACTATGGACTGGACTCTCACACTATTATGCTAGATCCACTATGGACTGGACTCACACACTATTATGCTAGATCCACTATGGACTGGACTCACACACTATTATGCTAGATCCACTATGGACTGGACTCTCACACTATTATTTTAGATCCACTATGGACTGGACTCTCACAATATTATGCTAGATCCACTATGGACTGGACTCTCACACTATTATGTTAGATCCACTATGGACTGGACTCTCACAATATTATGCTAGATCCACTATGGACTGGACTCTCACACTATTATGCTAGATCCACTATGGACTGGACTCACACACTATTATGCTAGATCCACTATGGACTGGACTCACACACTATTATGCTAGATCCACTATGGACTGGACTCTCACACTATTATTTTAGATCCACTATGGACTGGACTCTCACAATATTATGTTAGATCCACTATGGACTGGACTCTCACACTATTATGTTAGATCCACTATGGACTGGACTCTCACAATATTATGCTAGATCCACTATGGACTGGACTCTCACACTATTATGTTAGATCCACTATGGACTGGACTCTCACAATATTATGCTAGATCCACTATGGACTCTCACACTATTATGTTAGATCCACTATGGACTGGACTCTCACACTATTATGCTAGATCCACTATGGACTGGACTCACACAATATTATGCTAGATCCACTATGGACTGGACTCTCACACTATTATGTTAGATCCACTATGGACTGGACTCTCACAATATTATGCTAGATCCACTATGGACTGGACACACACAATATTATGCTAGATCCACTATGGACTGGACTCTCACACTATTATGTTAGATCCACTATGGACTGGACTCTCACACTATTATGCTAGATCCACTATGGACTGGACTCACACAATATTATGCTAGATCCACTATGGACTGGACTCTCACACTATTATGTTAGATCCACTATGGACTGGACTCTCACACTATTATGCTAGATCCACTATGGACTGGACTCACACAATATTATGCTAGATCCACTATGGACTGGACTCTCACACTATTATGTTAGATCCACTATGGACTGGACTCTCACAATATTATGCTAGATCCACTATGGACTGGACTCCCACTCTATTATGTTAGATCCACTATGGACTGGACTCACACAATATTATGCTAGATCCACTATGGACTGGACTCTCACACTATTATGTTAAATCCACTATGGACTAGACTCTCACACTATTATGTTAAATCCACTATGGACTGGACTCTCACACTATTATGCTAGATCCAATATGGACTGGACTCTCACACTATTATGCTAGATCCACTATGGACTGGACTCTCACACTATTATGTTAAATCCACTATGGACTAGACTCTCACACTATTATGTTAAATCCACTATGGACTCGACTCTCACACTATTATGCTAGATCCACTATGGACTGGACTCTCACACTATTATGCTAGATCCACTATGGACTGGACTCTCACACTATTATGTTAAATCCACTATGGACTAGACTCTCACACTATTATGTTAAATCCACTATGGACTAGACTCTCACACTATTATGCTAGATCCACTATGGACTGGACTCTCACACTATTATGCTAGATCCACTATGGACTGGACTCTCACACTATTATGTTAAATCCACTATGGACTAGACTCTCACACTATTATGTTAAATCCACTATGGACTGGACTCTCACACTATTATGTTAAATCCACTATGGACTGGACTCTCACACTATTATGACAGATCCACTATGGACTGGACTCTCACACTATTATGTTAAATCCACTATGGACTAGACTCTCACACTATTATGTTAAATCCACTATGGACTAGACTCTCACACTATTATGTTAAATCCACTATGGACTGGACTCTCACACTATTATGCTAGATCCACTATGGACTGGACTCTCACACTATTATGTTAGATCTTTCTTTCTTTCTTTCTTTTAGTTTATTTCGAACATGAACACATTTACATCATAACACATCACACAATTTCATATCATTTTATTTACATCATGCCCGAAAAGGAGTAGGAAGAAGCAAAGCTTATTTAATCCTACCCCTTTCCCACTTCAAAGCATTTACAATTATATAAAATCATTTACTGACCTTTTTATATAATAAAATAACATCTATGAATTAGTATATGCAACAGTTTGTAATATGTAATTAATTAATTCAGTCATTATTAACATACTGAGATGAAGAATGTTTTCAATAAGGTTGGAAGTATTTCTCATAATTCTTCTTCTTTGTACTTTGTAAGCACTATTAATTTAAACAACCTCTTAAACTGGATCATGTCAGTACAATTTTCAACTTCTTTACTTAATCCATTCCATAATTTAATTCCACATACTGTTATGCTAAAAGTTTTAAGTGTTGTACGTGCATACAAATGTTTTAAATTATTTTTTCCTCTATGGTTATATTTCTCCTCTTTAGTTGAGAAGAATTGTTGTACATTCTTTGGTAGCAGGTTATAGTTTAATTTGTACATCCTTTTAGCTGTTTGCAATTTTACCAAATCACCAAACTTTAATATTTTTGACTTAATAAATAAAGGGTTTGTATGTTCTCTATATCCAACATTATGTATTATTCTAACTGATCTTTTTTGTAACATGGTTAACGAATGTAGCGCACATTTGTAGTTATTTCCCCATATTACTGCACAATAACTCAGATATGGTAACACTAGCGAGCAGTAGAGAATGTGAAGTGATTTTTGGCCCAGGACGTGTTTTGTTTTATTCATTATTGAAATGTTTTTTGCTACCTTATGTTGTATGTTTTGTATATGAGATTTCCAGTTCATTTTATCATCTATTAATACTCCCAAAAATCTGGTTTCTTTTACCCTTTCGATGTCTACTCCGTCTATTTGTATTTGCGTATGATGCTCTTTCCTACTATTACCAAATAGCATTATTTTAGTTTTACTGAGATTCAAACATAGTCTGTTTTTGTCAAACCATCTTTTTAATTTGTTCATTTCTTCTGTTATTATTTGTATTATCTTCTGTGTGTTCTCTCCTGAACAGAAATCAGTTGTATCATCTGCAAATAAAACTAACTTTAAGTCCTTTGGAACTTTACAAATGTCGTTTATATAAAGATTAAACAATTTTGGTCCCAGTATTGATCCCTGCGGCACACCACAGGATATATCTAGCCGTGTTGACATATTTTCACCCATCTTCACATATTGCTTCCTGTTGGTTAAATAGCTTCTTACCCAGTTCAATACCAAACCTCTGATGCCATATCGTTCTAATTTTTGTATTAAAATATCATGATTAATTGTATCAAATGCTTTTGTTAAGTCCATGAATACTGCTGCCGCACATTCTTTACCATCTATTGCATTGGTAATTTCCTCTGTTATTTTTAATTAATGGTATTGATGTTGAGATATTTGCTCGATAGATCCACTATGGACTGGACTCTCACACTATTATGCTAGATCCACTATGGACTGGACTCACACAATATTATGCTAGATCCACTATGGACTGGACTCCCACTCTATTATGTTAGATCCACTATGGACTGGACTCACACAATATTATGCTAGATCCACTATGGACTGGACTCTCACACTATTATGTTAGATCCACTATGGACTGGACTCTCACACTATTATGTTAGATCCACTATGGACTGGACTCTCACACTATTATGCTAGATCCACTATGGACTGGACTCACACACTATTATGCTAGATCCACTATGGACTGGACTCTCACACTATTTTGCTAGATCCACTATGGACTAGACTCACACTATTATGTTAAATCCACTATGGACTGGACTCTCACACTATTATGCTAGATCCACTATGGACTGGACTCTCACACTATTATGCTAGATCCACTATGGACTGGACTCTCACACTATTATGCTAGATCCACTATGGACTGGACTCTCACACTATTATGCTAGATCCACTATGGACTGGACTCACACAATATTATGCTAGATCCACTATGGACTGGACTCTCACAATATTATGCTAGATCCACTCGACGTCCATTGCACCGGTCGCCCTAGAGGGGGTGGGGGGTCCCCACATCTGCGGTCCTCTCCAAGGTTTCTCATTGTCCTCCCATTGCACTGATGTGGGATCTGAGCCGGGGGATGTCGTTGTGGCTTGTGCAGCCCTTTGAGACACTCGTGATTAAGGGCTATATAAGTAAACTTTGATTGATTGATTGATTGATATAAACACAGAATCATTGCCACTTTCTTGTTGTAATGCTTTCAAAAAAAGACAGTTTTTAACAGACATACTGAACTACTCAATAGAAGCGAGTGTATTACAGTATTCCATGATTTTGGAGTAGTTATGAGGAGGTAACATGCTCCTGATGTGTCTACAGAGATGCCCCCAGCTCTCCAACTGCCACCAGTCGATGGAGCCTCGCCGGCAGTCCCGGACGCCTCAGAGACGACCTCAGCTGCCGGGACGGACGAGGGGCCGCCGCAGCTCCACTCGCCCGCCGAACCTGACCTGGACCCCGACGCCGAGCCCGAGAAGGAGCTGGACCCAGAGACGGAGGAAGAGAAAGCGAAGCGTCTTCTCTACTGCTCGCTGTGCAAGGTGGCCGTCAATTCGGCATCGCAGCTGGAGGCCCACAATAGTGGTGAGAGCTTCTAGAAACCTTCGCAGCAAGACAGTCAGTCAGTTTGTTTCCATGCACTCAATTAGTCTGCTTTCTCAAAATAAGCTTTCTTAAACACGTGGAAACACCTTTAAAGATTAACTGTTTTTGCAATTTTGCCTATCATTCACAACCCTTATATGAGACAAGAACACGTACAGTCTCGATCAAAAGTTGACATACCCTTGTAAAGAACATAATGTCATGGCTGTCTTGAGTTTACAATCATTTCTACAACTCTTCTTTTTTTTGTGTGATAGAGTGATTGGACCACATATTTGTTGATCACAAAAAAAAATCTAGAATTTTGGTTCT
The DNA here is from genome assembly GCF_033978785.1 of Entelurus aequoreus. Taxonomy (NCBI): domain Eukaryota; kingdom Metazoa; phylum Chordata; class Actinopteri; order Syngnathiformes; family Syngnathidae; genus Entelurus; species Entelurus aequoreus. The sequence goes on along the minus strand of NC_084741.1, from coordinate 20,358,885 downwards.
TTTATGAATTTATTCTGGGTCTACTGAAACGTGAGCAAATCTGCTGGGTCAAAAGTATACATACAGCAATGTTAATATTTGCTTACATGTCCCTTGGCAGGTTTCACTGCAATAAAGCGCTTTTGGTAGCCATCCACAAGCTTCTGGTGGAATTTTTGACCACTCCTCTTGACAAAATTGGTGCAGTTCAGCTAAATGTGTTGGTTTTCTGACATGGACGTGTTTCTTCAGCATTGTCCACACGTTTAAGTAAAGACTTTGGGGAGGCCATTCTAAAATCTTAATTGTAACCTGATTTAGCCATTCCTTTACCACATTTGACGTGTGTTTGGGGTCATTGTTCTGTTGGAACACCCAACTGCGCCCAAGACCCAACCTCCGGGCTGATGATTTTAGCTTGTCCTGAAGAATTTGGAGGTAATCCTCCCTTTTCATTGTCCCATTTACTCTCTGCAAAGCACCAGTTCCATTGGCAGCAAAACAGGCCCAGAGCATGCTACTACCACCACCATGCTTGACGGTAGGGATGGTGTTCCTGGGATTAAAGGCCTCACCTTTTCTCCTCCAAACATATTGCTGGGTATTTTGGCCAAACAGCTCCATTTTTGTTTCATCTGACATCACATGGACAAAGATAAGACCTTCTGGAGGAAAGTTCTGTGGTCAGATCACAGCACAGCATTTACAAGTAAATGCTGTGCTGTGATCACTTCAAAGCAAAATTCATGGTCAATCCAGACAACCTTCCCTAGTCATGGCTTAAAAAAAAATGCAACACACATGGTCACTCATAACAACCTGCTCACTGAACTTTGTGGATATTAAAGGTGACCAAAATGGGCAAAGGGTATCGTAAATTAATATCTCCTATTTGGAATAACTTTGCTAAAAGTACCATGATGCCATTTTAAAGATAAACTTGTTCAAAACTGTGTGGCTAAATTTTAGCCCGGTAACTTTTAAATTGAACTGATTTGTCGAAGATGGGGGTGGGGGGGGGGAATGCAGTTTTTTGGTCAAAAGTGACTCAAGAGTTAACGCCTCCCCCCTTTCAGCTATGATTGGAACAGTTTCTGACCGGGCCACTTCCTGTTCAAACCCTGCAGGTACCAAGCACAAGACCATGCTGGAGGCCCGCACTGGGGTGGGCTGCATCAAGTCCTTCCCGCGGGCCGCAGTCAAAGGCAAACTGCCGCCGCCGTCCAAAACGTCGACGGGCCTGCAGAACAAAACCTTCCACTGTGAGACGTGCGACGTGCACGTCAACTCCGAGACGCAGCTGAAGCAGGTGAGCGACGTAGACAACGAATGAATAAAAAAAACTTCGCAAACGAGGTTGGGGTAACGGGAATGTTTTATAAAAAAATAAAAGGGGAACTGCACTTTTTTTTAAATGTTGTCTATCATTTACAATAGTTATGTAAGACAAGAACATATACTGTATTTTCCCGTATATAAGCCATACTCACAAAAAATTTTAAGAAATAAATATTTTTTCATGTGGAACGCTCTCCCTGACCACCTGAGGGCACCACAGACTGTGGATGCTTTTTAAAAAGGCCTAAAAACCCTTCTTTTTAAGAAAGCCTTTTTTTTAGATATTTGTGCTAGTTCTAGCTATTAGGCTGTTCTGTTTTTTTTTGTTTTTTTACTATTTATTTTACTTGTTGGGGGCAGCTATTTGTGGTTTTAGCGTTGTTCTTTTGTTTTTTGTTTTTTGGGTTTTTTTTTAAATGCACTGTAGCACTTTGAGGTTGTTTGCTCAATGTAAAGTGCTTTTACAAATAAAATCTATTATTATTATTATTATTATTATTCCATGTATTAGCCGCACCAGACTATAAATCCCAGATATATACGTTGAGAAATTAGTTATTTACAAAGAAACGTTGTATAATTGTTTCCAAATGGTGTACACGGCAGTAAAACGGCTGATCAAACAAAACAGAAGTCATCGTCATGGACCCACCAGCTGCGCAAGCTAACTCTCCAATCAGCTAAGCAGACTCAATAACTCCACGGTGACGTTTTGGCGAATTTACTGAGGCATTTGTGTAACTGAAACAATACAAAAAGATTGCCATTGTAAATTAATAATACTAACCGAGACACTCGTAAAAGTGTTAGCATATTAGCTAATGCTAACGACACTAGCTTGATTACATTACGATAACACAGCCCCACCAAAAACAAAATTCACGAGCCGCCACTGATTATGATGCATTCTCATTTTAGGAAAAGTATTAAACAATACTTTCTTAACAGTATAATTGTAACCAGGAATAAGTCTTCAAGTAACAATATTCAAATACTAACATTGTTGGGTAAGACAGAACTTGGTTTTATTCTGAATCCAGTGAAACAGATTGGTGGTTTTAGCTGATATAAAGACTTTCAGGTGTTTATATATGTTTATGTTGAAGTATTTGGCAGACGCTTTTATCCAAAGCGACATACATAAAAAATACATATATAACAATCACTGTAAACATGATCATTTAAGGGAAGAATGTAATACAAAATATCAATACAAAGTGTCAAGACAGAATAAACTCTGCTGCTGCAGCAACAAAGATACAGTCTATAAGTCCTTAAGATATATAGATATCTAATGTATTCATACATTGTTTATGTAGGATATACGCATGTATATATAACCTAATCATATTGTTTCTTGAACTTAATAATAGCTGACCGCTTTTTCCCCCCTTCTCTGATATTATATTCCCAGTTTTGATCTGGTCACTTATATAAGAATATTCTATTACTGTTAAGCAAACTATGAATAATAAATCACGCCAAAACACGTGTCCTTTATCATAACTACACGTATGACAAAAATCCACGTGAAAATCAGTGGTATTCAGTGAGGTAAGATGAATTAAATGCGCTGACAGCTCATTGCTCCTGCCAAATTAATTGCACTGAGTGGAGCGGATCACCACTCCAAGATGGCGGCCCCCCGTCTCGTCAGCGCCAGTAGGCAGTAGCGCTCGATGCTGCGTCTACTTATAAGATGTCTATGGCTTCAGGAAGACGAGATCAATCCACACATACGCGAAGACTACGTCACTTCCTAGACTCGTTTTATGATTTTTTTTTTTGGTATAAAAAATAGCTTACCTGGGAATAAAAGGTAGAAGAATATAAACATGAATAAGTGCAGATTTAAAAAATCTTCAAAAATGTCAACTACTTTCACTCTTCTGTCATTGTAATTAATGACACACGGGGGCGCCACTGACTTCCATCGCGTAATTGATTTATTTGTATTTATTTTTTAAACAAAATCTATATCTACAGCCAACAAAAAGTAGACTTTTAAATGATCAGCATTGTGAATTAATGTAAATAAAGTAGTAAAAAAGGATTGATTTATTTGCCATTTAAAAGGACACTGCACTTTTTTTTATGTTGCCTATCGTTCACAATCACGATACAAGAACACAACTTTTTTTTATTAGGGTTTTAAAGATGATTAAAAAAAAGCCCTCTAAAACAACTTCAGAACCCTCCATCAACTTTTTATATACACACTTCAAGTCTATATATAATGTAGTAACAGACATGTTTATAACAATATGTAATATGTACAATATTTACCGTATTTTTGGTCATTTTAATCATTGACTTCTTGCACGCATTGAGTTCCGTTTCCATAGCAGCGCACGGCTGACTACCAGTATGTTCCTACTTCCGGAAACAAACACGAGTGTGTTTTTTATTCGCGGCAGACTTGGTAACAGACAACGAAGATGACTATTTTTGAACAAATGTGCATTCACAACCTTATATTTTTTAAGCTGAATATGCAGAGGATGAACTACTGCTTATAGGCATAAATGGCGTGCTTATTCAAATAAACCGGAAAAACGTCCCTAGCCAGCTGGACCAAAACAGTCTATCGAGTGAGTCGCTAAAATATTGCTGATGATGCAGGCTTGGTGGCTGTATGGCCAGCTGTGTACAAACAAAACATGAAATAATACTTTACAGATACTGTAATATGATTGTTCATGTTTTTCAGTCAGTACAAATTGGTGTCGCGTTGTGTTGTGTATTACAAACTTAAACGCGTTTTGTGCTATTGTAGTAGTTAATCTCTTGCCGTAGTTAGCTTTTACGGCTAATACCGTATCATGGCGATGTGTTACTCCGCTGGTAAGAGTTCCTCGGTGTTTGTTCTTACAATAACAATGTTGCTACAGTTTGGTTATTATACAGGTTACTGAACTAAAAAGAAGTACTGTTGACGTTTTTTGAATGCATTTTTAAAGTGATTTCAAGGTAGACTTGATTGCTCCCATTAGCTGCATGCTAGTCAGCTAGAACGAGACGATTTTTACAAGTTAGACTGCAAAAAAAACAAAAAATTGTGTTTTCTTGTTTCTCATAATGATTGTGAATGACATGATATTTACGAACGGTTTAAAAGAGGAGAAAACACGAAAAAAAATGACAATTAAATTTTGAAACATAGTTTATCTTTAATTTCGACTCTTTAAAATTCAAAATTCAACCGAAAAAAAGAAGAGAAAAACTAGCTAATTCGAATCTTTTTGAAAAAATTAAAAAAATAATTTATGGAATATCATTAGTAATTTTTCCTGATTAAGATTCATTTTAGAATTTTGATGACATGCTTTAAATAGGTTAAAATCCAATCTGCACTTCGTTAGAATATATAACAAATTGGATCAAGCTATATTTCTAACAAAGACAAATCATTATTTCTTCTAGATTTTCCAGAACAAAAAAAAAAAAAAAGACTTTGAAATAAGATTTAAATTTGATTCTACAGATTTTCTAGATTTGCAAGAATAATTTTTTTGAATTTTAATCATAATAAGTTTGAAGAAATATTTCACAAATATTCTTTCTCGAAAAAACAGAATCTAAAATGAAGAATTAAATTCAAATACATTTATTATTCTTTACAATAAAAATTTTTAAAAAATACTTGAACATTGATTTAAATTGTCAGGAAAGAAGAGGAAAGAATTTAAAAGGTAAAAAGGTATATGTGTTTAAAAATCCTAAAATCATTTTTAAGGTTGTATTTTTTTCTCTAAAATTGTCTTTCTAAAAGTTATAAGAAGCAAAGTAAAAAAATGTATGAATTTATTTAAACAAGTGAAGACCAAGTCTTTAATATATTTTCTTGGATTTTCAAATTATATTTGAGTTTTGTCTCTCTTAGAATTAAAAATGCCGGGCAAAGCGAGACCAGCTTGCTAGTAAATAAATACAATTTAAAAAATAGAGGCAGCTCACTGGTAAGTGCTGCTATTTGAGCTATTTTTAGAACAGGCCAGCGGGCTACTCATCTGGTCCTTACGGGCTACCTGGTGCCCGCGGGCACCGCGTTGGTGACCCCTGCCCTAAAGACTGGCTGAAGAATGCCCTGCAATAGGCCGCTCGCCTTGTCTGTCCAATAACAGAACCTCTGGCCATGCCTTTGGGGAAATTGAAGAAAAACTCTTCAGATTACAGTTACTAATCCATCCATCCATCCATTTTCTACCGCTTGTCCCTTTTTGGGGTCGCGGGGGGTCGCTGTAGCCTATCTCAGCTGCATTCGGGCGGAAGGCAGGGTACACCCTGGACAAGTCGCCACCTCATCGCAGGCAGTTACTAATCATGATAAACAATACATCAGATATTTCAAGAAGTTGTCCTACCCTTCAATGCCAAAGCGCTCCATTAGAAGGACACACCACCAACGCCGGATTGACTGCATGTCCAGCTAGAGCAGATATAACAATGAGTTCATTATTTTTACCTCTCAGAGCCGCTTATTTTGAAATCTTTTAAATATCTAAATACTTACCACACTGTAGTGAAAAGTAGTGTCCGTACAGAGCCAGAGGGAGTACTAAAAATAGAAAATAGTAACTTTTCTGAGCACATGTAATAATTGTGGAATGAAAAAAATATTTCTCTACTTTGTAATAATCTACTAAATTGATGAAAAGAGCCGTCAACATCAATACTGGAAATGTGATAAATAGGAATATCTCTGGAAGCAATAATTGCAACCAAATATTTGTGTAATTTGATACTGTTTCACATCATTGTGGGGGAAGTTTAACCTACTCTTCTTCTTTAAAAATGCTCAACTTACCATGAGCATGAAAACACCACAGTCATTCCCCGAGGTCTGGCGTGGGATCTCCTGGTAATACACATTAGCACCATGAAAATGTATACAGCCTTTGGGTTTACTACAAGACATTTATATTTTATAGAGTAAACCTATTACCTGCATGTCTTTTCCAGTGAGCTCACTCCAGCTTCCTGGGACAATGTGCTGCGCAATGCTCCTGCAGTAAAAAAGCCAAATGTGAATAACATAAAATGCAATAAGCCACTTGGCATATTAAAACATGAAGACAAATTGTAAATAAACAAGTGAAAATTCTATTAGAACACTGCCAAAGCATGAACAAAATCACGTTTCACCAGTACTGGTCCATGACTCTGTGGTTGGGGACCCCTGTTGCACACCACTGGAACATGGCTAGAATGGGAACATAGCCGAAAGAACATCATGTCTAACACATGAGCATAGCGGGGAAGGGAAAGATGACTAGAACAGAACCATAGCCAAAACCAGAACATGGCTGGAACAAAAAGTGGCCAAAATGGAACTGTGGCCAGGATTATTATAAAGGGACCTAGAGTGAAGTGAAGTGAATTACATTTATATAGCGCTTTTTCTCAAGTGACTCAAAGCGCTTTACATAGTGAAACCTAATATCTAAGTTACATTCAAATCAGTGTGGGTGGCACTGGGAGCAGGTGGGTAAAGTGTCTTGCCCAAGGACACAACGGCAGTGACTAGGATGGCGGAAGCGGGGATCGAACCTGCAACCCGGATTATAAGGCACATTAAAGGAGTCATATTATTAAACGTAATTTTTATTTGATTTTATACAATGCCAAACAAGACATATATCGTATTTTCCGGACCATAGGGCGCACCGGATTATAAAGATCACTGCCAAAGAATTGTCTATTTTTTATCTTTTTTCATATATAAGGCGCACCGGATTAAAGGGCGCATTGAAGGAGTCATATTATTAAACGTAATTTTTATTTGATTTTATACAATGCCAAACAAGACATATACTGTATTTTCCAGACCATAGGGCGCACCGGATTATGAAGCTCACTGCCAAAGAATTGTCTATTTTTTATCTTTTTTTCATATATAAGGCGCACCGGATTAAAGGGCGCATTAAAGGAGTCATATTATTAAACGTCATTTTTATTTGATTTTATACAATGCCAAACAAGACATATATCGTATTTTCCGGACCTTAGGGCGCACCGGATTATAAAGATCACTGCCAAAGAATTGTCTATTTTTTATCTTTTTTCATATATAAGGCGCACCGGATTAAAGGGCGCATTGAAGGGGTCATATTATTAAACGTAATTTTTATTTGATTTTATATATTGCCAAACAAGACATATACCGTATTTTCCAGACCATAGGGCGCACCGGATTATAAAGCTCACTGCCAAAGAATTGTGTATTTTTGATCTTTTTTCATAAATAAAGCGCACCGGATTAAAGGGCCCTTTAAAGGAGTCATATTATTAAACGTAATGTTTATTTGATTTTATACAATGCCAAACAAGACATATACCGTATTTTCCAGACCATAGGGCGCACCGGATTATGAAGCTCACTGCCAAAGAATTGTCTATTTTTTATCTTTTTTTCATATGTAAGGCGCACCGGATTAAAGGGCGCATTAAAGGAGTCATATTATTAAACGTAATTTTTATTTGATTTTATACAATGCCAAACAAGACATATACCGTATTTTCCGGACCATAGGGCGCACCGGATTATAAAGCGCACTGCCGACGAATGGTCTATTTTTTACCTTTTTTCATATATAAAGCACACCGGATTATAAAGCACATTAAAAGAATCATAATATTAAACATAATTTTTATTAGATTTTATATAATGCCAAACAAGACGTATTGTATTTTCCGGACCATAGGGCGCACCGGATTATAAAGTGCACTGCCAACGAATGGTCTATTTTCGATCTTTTTTCATATATAAGGCGCACCGGATTATAGGCCGCATTAAGGAGTGATATTATTAACGCCAACACTGTAAGTAGCATTTGTTTTGTTTTGAACGTAATATTTGATATAACATTGTTAATTAAATAAAGTTTACCAAAAAGAAAAGCATTGTTACGGCGGGCTCGATCATAGCTAGAGTACAACAAGTTGATGGAAGTGACGTAGCGTCACGCATGCGTGGACCCAACGTGACTCTTCTTCTTCTTCTTCTGTTGTTATCGCTTGGCGAACTGTCGCAAATCAGGCGCTCCGGCGGCCTTAAATTGACTCAGTGGCGCCACCTGTCATTGAAGAGTGCGGACAATGGTTTCTGCTGGTGAGGAACAAAAAAATTGCGCCAGAGGAACAAAAAGTGGAAAAACCGTGCCAACAGTATTAACCTGAAGAAAATGTTTTTTAAATTCAAAACATTTTTTATCTACAAAACCCAAAACCAGTGAAGTTGGCACATTGTGTAAATGTTCCAACTGAGAAACTAGATTTTTTTTTGCAAATAATCAATTAATTTAGAATTTAATGGCAGCAACACATTGCAAAAAAGTTGGCACAGGGGCATTTTTACCACTGTGTTACATGGCCTTTCCTTTTAACAACACTCAGTAAACTTTTGGGAACTGAGGAGACACATTTTTGAAGCTTTTCAGGTGGAATTCTTTCCCATTCTTGCTTGATGTACAGCTTAAGTTGTTCAACAGTCCGGGGGTCTCCGTTGTGGTATTTTAGGCTTCATAATGCGCCACACATTTTCAATGGGAGACAGGTCTGGACTACAGGCAGGCCAGTCTAGTACCCGCACTCTTTTACTATGAAGCCACGCTGTTGTAACACGTGGCTTGGCATTGTCTTGCTGAAATAAGCAGGGGCGTCCATGTAAACGTTGCTTAGATGGCAACATATGTTGCTCCAAAACCTGTGTGTACCTTTCAGCATTAATGGTGCCTTCACAAATGTGTAAGTTACCCATGTCTTGGGCACTAATACACCCCCCTACCATCACAGATGTTGGCTTTTCAACTTTGCGCCTATAACAATCCGGATGGCTCTTTTCCTCTTTGTCCATAGTTTCTAAAAACAATTTGAAATCTAGACTCGTCAGACCACAGAACACTTTTCCACTTTGCATCAGTCCATCTTAGATGAGCTCGGGCCCAGCGAAGCCGGCGGCGTTTCTGGGTGTTGTTGATAGATGGCTTTCGCTTTGTATAGTAGCGTTTTAATTTGCACTTACAGATGTAGCGACCAACTGTAGTTACTGACAGTGGGTTTCTGAAGTGTTCCTTCAGCCCATGTGGTGATATCCTTTACACACTGATGTCACTTTTTAATGCAGTACCGCCTGAGGAATCCAAGGTCACGGGCATTCAATGTTAGTTTTCAGCCTTGGTGCTTACATGCAGTGATTTCTCCAGATTCTCTGAACCTTTTGATGATATTATGGACCGTAGATGGTGAAATCCGTAAATTCTTTGCAATAAATGTTGATAAATGTTGTTCTTAAACGCATTTGTTCAAAAAGTTGTGACCCCATCCTTGTTTGTGAATGACTGAGCATTTCATGGAAGCTACTTTTATACCCAATCATGGCACCCACCTGTTCCCAATGAGCCTGTTCACCTGTGGGATGTTCCAAATAAGTGTTTGATGAGCTTTCCTCAACTTTCTCAGTCTTTTTCGCCACTTGTGCCAGCTTTTTTAAAACATGTTGCAGGCATCAAATTCCAAATGAGCTAATTTTTGCAAAAAAAAAGTGTTTCTATATTTGAATATTAAGTATTTTGTCTTTGCAGTCTATTCAATTGAATATAAGTTGAAAAGGATTTGCAAATCATTGTATTCTGTTTTTATTTACCATTTACACAACGTGCCAACTTCACTGGTTTTGGGTTTTGTACCTGCAAATTGTTTTTAACTTGCTGAAAATTGTTTTTCTACATTGCAAATTGTTGTAGTTTGTGGAACTTTTCAGTCTGTGGAACTTTTTTGTGTGTTTGTGGCAGTATTCTCACTCCACAGTTCCCTTGGAACAGAAATGAATAAGGTTCGAACGTTGAACGTGTCGGCGCTCACAATGCGGCGTCAGTTGCCAAGGCGACGCTCCGCTCGCATTGTTACCAGACAGCTCGTCACCGACTCAAAGCGGAAAAAGGAACCTTTCTGTGTGATGCGAAGAAATGGGGAATGTCGCCGTGGCAACGAGCGAGCGGCGACACAAACACTCTTAGTGACATTTGTCGTCGCTCATTAAGTCCCGCGGGCGTGACGGGGTGTCAAATTAAAAGTATCTCGTTTCTGGGATTTGTTGGAGCAAACTTTGTGGAGATTTGTGTCGCTGAAAGTGGCGCTTGGCTGACGTGCGGCCATTTCCTTCTGAGGCAATCATTAGCCCTCTCTGTGGCAGCTGTGCATCATTACGTCGCTTACATATTTGCATGAAATCAATTACTCGGCTGTGCTTTAAAGGACCGGTCCATTTACTGACACGTGCACATAAACCAAGCTCCACTGCACACACACACACACACACGCACACACATTCTTGTATTTCTTACCTTCTTGAGACCTCTGAAAAATGCCTCCCTCTTTAGGACCACCCTTTCTAGATATACAAAGATGTGTATTTACAACATTAATAATATATACATACTATGCAAATATAAAAAAGCTTGTTGTGAAAAATGGGTTGGAATTTCACAAGAAAAACTTTGAATTTTAGCAGTATTATAATAAAAAACTGAACATTTGTGTAATATTATGACAAAAGTTGGAATTTTACTCAATAACAATCGCAATTTTAGAAGAAAAGCTTAAAATGTTGGCAATTTTATGAAAAGAGTTGTAATTTTACTTGACAAAAGTATTTAGGCAATATTATAATAATCCGAAATTTACTAGGCAAATTTATGACAAAAGTCATAATTTTACTTAAAAAAAATTCAGTAATTTACAAGAACAACAAAAAAATTGGCAATATTGTCATAAAAGTCAGAATTTTATATGACAAATGTCACCATTTTGCATTAAAAAGTAATAATTTTACGAGAAAATATTGCTATATTACAGAAACAGAAAGAATATGAGAAATTGTTCCCAATTTTATAAGAAAAAAGTCGACACATTGTGAGAAAAAGGCTGTTTTTAGTTATTTAAAATTTTTGTATTTTTTGTTTGTAATTGTCTTTTAATCTTCATTATTTACTTCAAGTTATTACAGTATGTCTCTATATACATATTTATTTATTTTTTTAAATTAATTTTGGCCAAAGGGGGCGTATTTCAATTTCTTACACACACTTGTTATTACATATGTTGCCCAGAGGGGGAGAAATTTTAAAACAAGACACACAGTCAATTTGAAAAATCCCTCCTTTTTGAGACCATCCTCATTTTGATAGATTTTCACCAAATGAGACATTCTCTATTAGATGCAATGGTTTTCTGTATTGGGACCATGATTTATGTCCTAACTTGACTTGTTGAAGCCACTTTTCCTTGTTGGTGTCTCAAGAAGGGCAGAAATACAAGACACACACACACACACACACACACACACACACACACACACACACACACACACACTCTTGTATTTCTTACCTTCTTGAGACCTGAGAAAAATGCCTACCTCTTTAGGACCACACTTTCTAGATTTGTATTTACAACATTAATAATATAAAAAATCTTGTTGTGAAAAATGAGTTGGAATTTCACAAGAAAAAGGTCACAATTTCACAAGAAAAACTTTAGCAGTATTATAATAAAAGTCGTCATTTTACTCAACGCAAGTCAAAATGTTACAATAAAAACTGAACATTTGTGCAATATTATGATAACAGTTGGAATTTTACTCAATAACAGTCGCAATTTTAGAAGAAAAGCTTAAAATGTTGGCAATTTTATGAAAAGAGTCGTAATTTTACTCGACAAATGTCGCAATTTTAGAAGAAAACTAAAACATTTTTGGGCAATATTATAATAATAATAATAATCGGAATTTGACTTGGCAAAATTATGACAAAAGTCATCATTTTACTCCAAAAATTTCACTATTTTACAAGAACAACGAAAACATTGCCAATATTGTGATAAAAGTCAGAATTTTATATTACAATTGTCACCATTTTGCAAAAAAAAGTAATCATTTTATGAGAAATTATTGCAATATTACACAAACAGAAAGAATATGAGAAATTGTTCCCAATTTTATAAGAAAAAAGTCGACACCTTGTGAGAGACTGCTTTTAGTTCATTTTTAATTTTTGTTAGAAATTGGTTTTTAATCTTCATTATTTACTTCAAGTTATTACAGTATGTCTCTATATACATATTTATTTTTATTTTTTTTAAATAATTTTGGCTAAAGGGGGCTCATTTCAATTTTTTACACACACTTGTTATTACATATGTTGACCAGAGGGGGAGCACTTCAAATTTGTTTACACACACTTGTTATTTCATATGTTGACCAGAGGGGGAGCACTTTTAAAACTACACACAGTCCATTTGAAATATATATACTAGTACTAGGGCTGGATATGGCTAAAAAGTGTTTTGTGTCTGTCGATATCGATCATAATTGGTATCATTTTATGATCTATCGAAAATAAGGACCAGGAGAAAAATACATTAAATGCCACCTTCCTCTGATTATATTCCCCTCAGCTATCAAAGCAGAAACAAAATGTCAACACAAGCATGGAAAACACTCAAACAATTTAAACAAAATTGTAAAATCACATTGAACAATTAATAAAGTGTAACAAAATAGTGCAAAGTGTGAAAATGAGAGAAACCTGAGAATAAAAAATGTTCTGCAGGTTTAGTGCCAGGAAGTTACGGCTGTGTATAACATTAATTTGGTCCATTATTCTTATTGAAGTATGGAAATGATGCAGTAGAGTTGTATGGTACACGGGTACTAGTAAAGTACGGCGATACTAATGAATCATATTCGGTACTATACTCTGTTTGAAAAATACCGGTTCCCTATTTTTTCTTTTTGAATGGGCATGACGGCGTGCCGTTGCCACATCGTGACATTGCTGGTTTTACAAGCAGAGGAGCATGTTCGGCAGCGCACAATCACAGAGTACTTACAAGCAGACACAGTGTGTAGACAAAAGGGAGAACGGACGCATTTTGACTTAAAAGCTAACGATAAAGGTGAAGTTATAACACCGAAACGCCCTCAGGAAGAGGTGCTTTAAGACATGGCTAGCTAGCTAGCGGCTAACGTCCATCCGCAGTCGGCAGTGTTTTAGCCACTTCTAAATCACTAATTGGTCATTTTGATATTTTTAATTTTCATAACCAATACAATATATACATTTTTTTTTTTTACCTTTAGGGCTCCCCTCAAGTTTGGTCCCAGGGACATGAAAGTCATTGAAATGTTAAATCAGTCATATATATTTTTTTGTTCAATGCTTAAATCTCCAGATCAACTTTAGGTACATCTTTCGATATAAAGTTATTTATTTTTTCAAATTTTATATTTTTTGGGGAAAACACAAAATACCCAATCTTTTAATATTATTTATTCAATATAACATTGACTTTGATTTTTTTTTTTTTTTTGAGCAGTCACGGTAAAAAAAATAAAAGTCCCACTAAAATTCTTGGGGATCCAAAAGTGTCCCACTCATGAAAGTGCAGTGTTTCCCATAAACTGCCAAGATACCTGTGGCGGTGGGGGCGTGGCTATGGGCGTGGTCACCATGACATCATCGAGTAATTTGCATAATTTACTACAATGATATGATTTTCTCTAAAAAGGCTCAAAAAATGTATACTTACTAATTAATATTAACAGTTTTGTTTTAAACGTCCATCCATCCATCCATCCATCCATTTTACAATATAATTACAACACTTTATGTACATATTTATATACAGATTTGAACAATAAGTTATTCACTGAAATATATTTATTAATTGTGGTTCTTACAAAAAATATATCTTATAAAATATAAAAGCTAAAATGTCTCTTAAAGCTATGCCCCTTTAATTAGTGCATACTAAATAATTTAACTTTACAACCATATTATTTACCAGCAACATAAAGTGAAACAGAGGCAGAGGTGTCCTGCCACAGTCAGTAACAAATAAACAGAAAACAGTAGTGGTCAAATACAAATAAGGCAACAAGAGAAGTATCCTACACTTCTCTTTTGTAAAGTAAATCTGAACAGCCTATATGGGGGCATCTACATCATCTATATGATTTGCCTGAGAAGCTGGACAGGACCAAAAAAAAAAAAATGTTTTTTTTTATTTTTTTTATTTGTGGCGAACGTAATTATTTCGTGGCGGCCCGCCACAAATAAATGAATGTGTGGGAAACACTGAAGTGTTAAAAATAAGTCTTTTTTTTTTTTTTTTTTTTTCCAATGCTTGAGTCTCTAGATCAGGGGTCACCAACCTTTTTGAAACCAAGGGCTACTTCTTGGGTACTGATTAATGCGAAGGGCTACCAGTTAGATACACACTTAAATAAATTGCCAGAAGTAGCCAATTTGCTCAATTTACCTTTAACTCTGTTATTATTAATAATTAATGATATTTATCTTTGTGGAAACACTGATCATCTTAATGATTTCTCACAATAAATATATATATAGAAACAGATAAATATCAATATGCAACACTTTGTTTTTATATTTTCTCTAAGTGCACATTTTTCAAATTGAACATTTTCAAATGATCACTTCTAAGACAGTCTTGTGAAATCACAATATCCCATTTTAACTAGCTAGCCACTAATATTTTTTAACAAATCATGAATTACTTTGCACCATGTTTGTACAAATAATAACTCATGTAAAATACAAAAGTAAACTCTCAAATTTTTAAATCATGTCACACTTTGAACTGGACACCAAATCTGTTATCTGTTTCTTTGTCAGTTAGTGGGAAGCCTGGCATTGCATGCTGTTAACTAGTGTGTTGTACTCTGGTGTGTAACTTGACACTGCAACTCTGAGTGAGTCTTGCAGATGTGCATCAGTAAGGCGTGTTCTGTGTTTGTTCTTGATGAAGTTCATGTCAGAAAAGGCTGATTCACAAAGATAAGATTTTTCCTCATTGTTTGCGGAACCTTCTTAATCTTTTGGACATATTTTCACAGCAATCTGGCCTTAAGCTTAATTATGATAAATGTAAAATGTTAAGGATCGGAAATCTAAAGGGAACGTCCTTTCGAATGGAATGCAAAGTGCCTGTTTTGTGGACAGATGGACCAGTTAACATACTTGGTGTTGTTGTCCCAGAAAATCTGGAAGATTTAGGCTCAGTAAATTATGATAATCGACTAAGAAAGCTGGACAAAATTATGCAATTATGGAAAGGGAAATCCCTAACCTTGTATGGTAAAATGTCTATTGCCAACTCGTTAATTATTCCTCAATTTATTTATTTGTTTTTGTCATTACCAGCTCCATCACAAAACTTTTTTAAGATTTATGAGCGGAGGGTCTTCGATTTTGTCTGGAACGGCAAACCAGAAAAGATTAAAAGAAAGGTTTTGTACAAAGAGTATGAATATGGGGGCCTGAAACTTCTCAACCTTGAAGCTATGTGTCTGTCTTTAAAAGCATCAATTGTTCCAAAGATGTATTTAAACATTGAGTAATACACAAATGTCCTGTTGGACAAAAAACATGTACTGTATCAAAATAAATTGTATCCTTTTTTACAAGAGATCCCCTCCCAGAGGGGAAACAATCCACTCATAGTGGTGTTTTCAATTTTATGTGCCAGAAAAAAGAGACGATATTTTGCAGCAGTTAATATGGATGAACTCTAATATTGTAATAGATGGAAAGCCTTTCCTTTGGAAAAATATGTTTGAAAGAGGAATCATTTTTGTCAATGATATTATCAATGAGAATGGTAAAATTATGAAGTATGATGAATTTAGAGCTATGTATGGTGATGCTTGCTCAAGCTTTTCATTTTATCAACTAACTGGAGTAATTGGGAAAAGATGGAAACAAATAATTAATTATGGAACTACTAAATTATTAGTTTGTAAACCTCTAATAAGAAATTCTAGTTGGCAAAAAGGAACTAAAGTAAATAGAAAAATATATAATTTTTATTTAATAAAGAAATCTTTGAAGGCTGCCTCATACAACACAAATGGAAAATGGGAGGACTTTTTTGACTGCCCGTTGCCATGGGATGCCATATTCAAACTAATCTATAAAACCACTATCGATGTGCAAAATCTTTATTTTCAAATTAAAATTATTTATAACTTCTTACCCACAGGGAAAATGTTGAAATTATGGAATATGACAGAGTCAGATGATTGCCGATTTTGTTGTCAGGAGCCTGAATCCACCCTGCATTTGTTTTGGTATTGTCATATTGTGTCTTTGTTTTGGGTGGAAGTTGAAAAAATGTGTTTAAGGATTGGTTTGTTTATGAAGCTTAATGTGGTTTCTGTTATTTTAGGAGAGTTCATTGACAATCATGATTTAGTCAATTTAATTATAGTACTCGGTAAAATGTTTATTTTTAAGGCCAAAAACAGATATTCACTTAGTATTACTTTCTCTAAAACATTTATTCAGTATTTTCTAACTTTAGAAAGTTACATGGTTGAAAACGATAATGATGCCAAAAAACATTAAAAAAAAGATGAGAAGTCCTCAAAGGCTTATTTTGAAAGTATAATTATGTTTATAGATTATATGATATCTGTTGTTGTGTTGTGGTTAGAGTGTCCGCCCTGAGATCGGTAGGTTGTGAGTTCAAATCCCGGCCGGGTCATACCAAAGACTATAAAAATGGGACCCATTACCTCCCTGCTTGGCACTCAGCATCAAGGGTTGGAATTGGGGGTTAAATCACCAAAAATGATTCCCGGGCGCGGCTACGCTGCTGCCCACTGCTCCCCCCACCTCTCAGGGGGTGATCAAGGGGATGGGTCAAATGCAGAGGACAAATTTCACCACACCTAGTGTGTGTGTGACAATCATTGGTACTTTAACTTTAACTTTAACTTTAAAAAAATGAACAAGTAGATTATTAATTCATTTTATACCGTTTGTCCCTCATAATTTTGACAAAATAATTGAAGAAGAAATGACACAATATGTTACGTCAGCACACACATTGTCTAGTATGTTCACTATTTTATTTTAATACTTTGATTGCAATAAGAAACATATGTTTAATGTACCGTAAGATTTAATTATTTTTTTTAAATAAAGCCAAAAATGCCATTTTATTGTGGTGCCCTTTATTTAGAAAAGTATCGAAACACATTTTGGTACCGGTACCAGTACCAAAACATTGCTACGCAGTTGTTATTACTGAAATAATACTGTACCTAATTACTAATATTTTAAAGTAGCACATGTTATATTTTGTTATTTATTTTAATGATACAGTTTTGCACTTAAGTTCCTCCTGTTGTTTACATGTACCCGAGTAGGGAACGGACCAGTGGCTCAAGACTACGGTCTGTTTAAAAGAATAATAATAAAAAAATAAACTTTTCCTGTTTTATTCACAATTTCTTTGCTCTCTGCAGCAACAATGTTTTACTTTCAACAAGATGGCGCAACCAAACATGATAGTTGATACTGTTACCTGATTGGCTCAGTGATCACTTCCTGTTTTGTTCGGTCACCAGAGGGCGAGTACATTTGTTCATGCAACCAACCTTTATCCGTAACTTCCGTTTTTTCCGACCAATAAATATCTATCGACTGTATTTTTTAAATTGATATCGATTGTGTCTATTGCAATATATACCGATATCTAGAGATGTCCGATAATGGCTTTTTTGCAGATATTCCGATATTGTCCAACTCTTAATTACCGATTCTGATATCAACCGATATCGATATATACAGTCAAGGAATTAACACATTATTATGCCTAATTTTGTTGTGATGCCCCGCTGGATGCATTAAACAATGTAACAAGGTTTTCCAAAATAAATCAACTCAAGTTATGGAAAAAAATGCCAACATGGCACTGCCATATTTATTATTGAAGTCACAAAGTGCATTATTTTGTTTTAACATGCCTCAAAACAGCAGCTTGGAATTTGGGACATGCTCTCCCTGAAAGAGCATGAGAAGGTTGAGTTGGGCGGGGTTTAGGGGTAGTGAGTAGCGGGGGGGGGTGTATATTGTAGCGTCCCGGAAGAGTTAGTGCTGCAAGGGGTTCTGGGTATTTGTTCTGTTGTGTTTATGTTGTGTTACGGTGCGGATGTTCTCCCGAAATGTGTTTGTCATTCTTGTTTGGTGTGGGTTCACAGTGTGGCGCATATTTGTAACAGTGTTAAAGTTGTTTATACCGCCACCCTCAGTGTGACCTGTATGGCTGTTGACCAAGTATGCATTGCATTCACTTGTGTGTGGGAAAAGCCGTAGATATTATGTGACTGGGCCGGCAGTTCCCTTAAGGTTTATTGGCGCTCTGTACTACGTCCGTGTACACAGCTGTGTTTTAAGAAGTCATAAATTTTACTTTTTGAAACCGATACCGACGATTTCCGATATTACATTTTAAAGCATTTATCGGCCGATAATATCGGCAGTCCGATATCGGACTTCTCTACCGATACCGTTTTATCTCCCCAGCCTAGGACTGTCTGTAAATGTAGCTTGCCGTTAAAGCCACTGTCGGCCTGGGCTAATCGTCAATAAATCATTGAAATGGAACGAAAAATTAAAATGAACTCGATAAATTGCTGCCGTGTCTGTGTGTGTTTGTTTTCTTCGTCTGTCGCTTTTAAGCAGGGGTGTAGGAGGGTTCACTCTGTGCAGTTTATTCAATAGCGGAATTAGACGAACAGAGTGAATCCTTGGCTGCTGCCCCCGCGACCCGACCTCGGATAAGTGGAAGAAGATGGATGGATGGAGTGAATCCTCTTTTCTCTCCTCTTTTTTTTTTTCTTTGTGGACTTGGCGAAGGCATTCGAGCGTGTCCCTCGGGAAGTCCTGTGGGGAGTCCTCAGAGAGTATGGGGTAACGGACTGTCTGATTGTGGCGGTCCGCTCCCTGTATGATCAGTGCCAGAGCTTGGTCCTCATTGCCGGCAGTAAGTCGGGCACGTTTCCAGTGAGGGTTGGACTCCGCCAAGGCTGCCCTTTGTCACCCATTCTGTTCATAACTTTTATGGACAGAATTTCTAGGCACAGTCAGGGCGTTGAGGGGATCCGGTTTGGTGGCTGCAGGATTAGGTCTCTGCTTTTTGCAGATGATGTGGTCCTGATGGCTTCATCTGGCCAGGATCTTCAGCTCTCACTGGATCGGTTCGCAGCCGAGTGTGAAGCGACTGGGATGAGCATCAGCACCTCCAAGTCCGAGTCCATGGTTCTCTCCCCGGAAAAGGGTGGAGTGCCATCTCCGGGTTGGGGAGGAGTTCAAGTACCTCAGAGTCTTGTTTACGAGTGAGGGAAGAGTGGATCGTGGGATCGACAGACGGATCGGTGCGGCGTCTTCAGTAATGCGGACGCTGTATCCGATCCGTTGTGGTGAAGAGTCCTTTTATTCATAAAGTAGACACCACACAGACATCAATAGTTGTCAACACTCAATATAGCCTCGGGTCCGCCACTCGAATGTGTCTGTGTGCAACATGAGAGTGTGGTTGAAGAACAATAGAGGCTTCAATTAGAACTTTTTTGGTGATCAAAAAAATGAAATGAAAATGTGACATTTGTTTCTGTCACCAGCACATCAGCAGTCGGCGTCACAAAGACAGAGCTGCCGGCAAACCAGCCAAGCCCAAATACAGCCCTTACAGCAAACCACACAAAGGAACCACGAAACAGATGGTGAGTCCACAACACGTTGTTAGCATTCTTCTCTTTTGTTACTGCAAAATGTGCTTGTGATATCACATACTTAAAGGCTTACTGAAATGAAATGTTTTTATTTAAACGGGGATAGCACATCTATTCTATGTGTCATACTTGATCATTTCGCGATATTGCCATATTTTTGCTGAAAGGATTTAGTATAGAACAACGACGATAAAGATCGCAACTTTTGGTATCTGATGAAAAAAAAGGCTTGCCCCTACCGGAAGTAGCGTGACGTAGTCGGGTGAACATATCCGCAAAGTTCCCTATTGTTTACAATGATGGCCGCCAGAAGTGAGAGAGATTCGGACCGAGAAAGCGACGATTTTTGCATTAATTTGAGCGAGGATGAAAGATTTGTGGATGAGGAAAGTGCAAGTGAAGGACTAGTGGGGAGTGGAAGCGATTCAGATAGGGAAGATGCTGTGAGAGCCGGGGGTGACCTGATATTCAGCTGGGAATGACTACAACAGTAAATAAACACAAGACATATATATACTCTATTAGCCACAACACAACCAGGCTTATATTTAATATGCCACAAATTAATCCCGCATAAAAACACCTAGGTGTTTGTTATGCTAGCTCCTAGCTACTAGCTCGAGCTAGTTATAGCTCGAGCGGGTTATATGGACGGGACCCCGTCTATATAACCCGCCAATACAATTCAAACACCTGCACAACACACACACTCACTCAGCCCAAAGGACCGTTCACCTAACCCAAGGTTCATAAAGCTTATATATTTAACCAAAGTTACGTACGTGACACGCACGTACGGGCAAGCGATCAAATGTTTGGAAGCGCGCGGGTGGGACCTGATATTCAGCTGGGAATGACTACAACAGTAAATAAACACAAGACATATATATACTCTATTAGCCACAACACAACCAGGCTTATATTTAATATGCCACAAATTAATCCCGCATAACAAACACCTAGGTGTTTGTTATGTTAGCTCCTAGCTCCTAGCTACTAGCTCGAGCTAGTTATAGCAAGCGATCAAATGTTTGGAAGCGTACTCACGGTATCGCGTCTGCGTCTGTGTATCCAAATCAAAGTCCTCCTGGTAAGAGTCTCTGTTGTCCGAGTTCTTCGATCTTGACTGCATCTTTCGGGAATGTAAACAATGAAACACCGGCTGTGTTGTGTTGCTGACTTCCCTCGCAAAATACTACGCTTCGCACCGACAACTTTCTTCTTTGCTTGCTCAGCTTCTTTCTCCATAATGCAATGAACAAATTGCAACAGATTCACCAACACAGATGTCCAGAATACTGTGGAATAATGAGATGAAAACCGAGCTATTTCGTATTGGCTTCAATGGGGAAGCCATACCTCTGTTAAACTGGCTACGTCACGCGCATACGTCATCCTCCAAAGGAATTTTCAACCGGAAGTTTAGCGGAAAATTTAAAATTGCACTTTATAAGTTAACCCGGCCGTATTGGCATGTGTTGCAATGTTAAGATTTCATCATTGATATATAAACTATCAGACTGCGTGGTCGGTAGTAGTGGCTTTCAGTAGGCCTTTAAGTACTAAATACACAATAAGGGTGTCTTAATACAACTTTTCAACTTTCAATTCAGTCTTGCCTATTGGCCCGAAAAAGATATTGATCTGATATGATATTAACATGAATCATACATACTTTATTAATTAGTAGTGTGGGGCGGTATAGCTCGGTTGGTAGAGTGGCCGTGCCAGCAACTTGAGGGTTCCAGGTTCGATCCCCGCTTCCGCCATCCTAGTCACTGCCGTTGTGTCCTTGGGCAAGACACTTTACCCACCTGCTCCCAGTGCCACCCACACTGGTTTAAATGTAACTTAGATATTGGGTTTCACTATGTAAAAGCGCTTTAAATCACTAGAGAAAAGCGCTATATAAATATAATTCACTTCACTTCACATAGTGTGGAATGTTGGAAAATGTGAAAGTAATCAAACAGAGAACAATGGTAAGTATGAAAAACACTAAACTATTTATTATTAACTGTCTGGACTGGACCCGTGCTGTCTTACCGTATTTTCCGGACCATAGGGCGCAGCGGATTATAAGGCGCACTGCAGATGAATGGTCTATTTTCGATCTTTTTTTATGTATAAGGCGCACCGGATTATAGGGCGCATTAAAGGATTCATATTATAATTATTGTTTTTCTATAAGTAAAAGACTTATTTGTGGTCTACATAACATGTAATGGTGGTTCTTTGGTCAAAATGTTGCATAGATGATGTTTTACAGAACATCTTCAAGCCGCTTTCTGACAGTCGCTTCCGGATGCGCTGTGTTGCGGGCGGTCTTATTTACGTGGCCCACCTTCGGCAGCGTCTTCTCCCCGTCATCTTTGTTGTAGCGGTGTAGCGTGCAAGGACGGGAGTGGAAGAAGTGTCAAAAGATGGAGCTAACTGTTTTAATGACATTCAGACTTTACTTCAATCAATAACGCAGCAGCATCTCCTCATCCGTCGGAAATGTGTCCCGTGAAAAACCGTCCGACCAGAACTCACTAATAACTAAACATCCTTGGGTGAATAATGTAAACTCACTACACCGGTATGTTTTAGCGCTTTCAGGGCGAGTTTACTGACAGATATAAGTAAGAACTTTACACTACTTTATATTAGAAATGGCAACAGCGGAGGATGAATGTCCCATAACAAGAAGATAGAGAAAAAGAAGAAGCTTATCGAATACGGTGTTGACACAGACTACAAAGGCGGCCGCGCACAATTTTTCAGGACTTATGCAGATCCCTAATACAGATCAGCAGGTACCAGAAGGTAAGAAAAGTTGCTTTTGCATAATATTGCGTGTCAAAACGCCAGATAACGTCTTACCTTATACACCAACGACGTGCTGTCAGGGGAGGCAAGTGAGGCAGTGCCTCACTTTGCCACCAGGTGGCTTAACCACGAGATGTTCAAAAACGAAGTAATAAAATAAGTTTGAATATTTCTATTTTGGTCTATGCTTTCTATGTGATTTTGGTGTGGTTCCTGTATATTTTGATCATTTTCATGGTCAAAATCGCAGAAATTCCGTGTTTCCTGATGAAAATAACATAAATAAGAGAAGTGAGGCAGACACAGGTGGTGCCTCCACGGCCCCACACAAAGTGTATTGAGCGTGTGCGTGCGAGGGGGCGCGTGCTTGTTGCCACGGGGAAAAGGCAGGCCATGAGGCAGCAAGTGGCTCTGCCTCACGGCAGGGGGCGATATATTGTCAACTTGCAGTTCAATGCCTCTGCAGTACTCAGACTTGCCACACTGGGAGAAGTGGGGGCGCTCAAACTAGTAGACACATGTCTCTCCAGCGGAAGCCAGCCCTTTCCCCCCCTTTTTAAAAAAAACTGTATTTATAACAAACATGGCATTTTTATTAGAGTAAGCCAGCGTTTTTGGGTGTTTTTTGTTGGATGCAAAAATATTGTTTTACTGCTTGGAATGAAATTGAAATAAATGAATGTGTCTGCCAATATGTAGGATTATATAAACTGGACTTTAAGACAAAATGAATGTGATCATACAAAGTACGTTTTCACGGAGGATAGATATTGCTACTTCAGATACAAATACAGAAAGGTAAGATACACTCACAATACTTGATTTATTTTGTTAAAAGCAAATGGGACCAAAAAGTATTTAATAACAACTTTATCAAATACATTTTGGACCCATGTATCATATAATATCATTATGATAACATTTTTATGAAAGCGAATAACTCCCTTCTTTTGCTTGTTACTCTAATGTGTAGCCTAAATCAACAATGATTAGAGCTGCACATACGAATTTAAGTAAAAAAAAACCTCAAAGTATCTATGCCTCACCTGGTGTTTAGTTCACCGCACGTCACTGTTATACACACACCATACTAATACTCGTATGTTGAAGCACAGTACAATCCATCAAGCGGTGCGGCTTCATAGCTTACCAAAGTCGTACTAAAACATTTTGATGGATTTTTGAGCACCGTGTGTAATGTTCTATATTTTCAATGGAACATATAAAATGTTGTTGTTTACTTGAGTTATATTGCAGTCCACACGTATCTCTAATGTGTAGGGATGATGTTTGATAAGAAATTATCGAGTTTGAGCCCATTATCAAATCCCATTATCGAACCGATTCCTTATCGATTCTCTTATCGATTCCAGATAGGTTGTTGTATATGGTAAAAAACACAATATTTGGTTTAACAAAAGCTCACTTATTTTATAAGAAAAAAATAAAATAAAATAAATATTGACTGTTACCCCCCCTAAAAAAAATAATAATAAAAATATTGACTGTTGTTACCCAAAATGTATATTAAGTGGGATTTTTCAGAAAAACAAATATATACAGTAACACAAAAACAACCTGTCTCTGTGATCACTATAGGTGTATAAATAATAATATAGTGTATAGTGTTGGGCACAAAACTGAAAATAATACAGCTCTCCAAAAAGTGCACTTCTGCTGCTATTGGAACATACTAACTACACACACTATGACACTAAAAACACCACAGTCATCAATCAACAATTCTTCTTCCCTTACATGAGAGCGAAGCCTGGCAATAATTGCATATTGCCTGTTCTGCCCTCACTATACGTGTTGAGGTTATACAGCTTGGCAGACAGCTAACAAACAATCCAAGACGTCTAATAAAGTTCCAAAGCAGATTAATCCATTTAAGCTCTTTATTGTTGTTGATCTTGCTTTGTCTTTTCCTATCTTTACTTTTGTCTTGCACTGTACTGTTATTTTTTATTTTTTGAAACTGAAATACACACAATGACAAATGTATAAGCTATGTGATTCAATTAACATACTGAAATGTAATACACAATATGTAAATATTAGCTTCACACAAATATACAGTACTATCATCAAGCAAATACTTCTGAGTGTTGAAACTATTTTGATGGTGGAAATACACGACTGGCAGCCATTTTAAGTCCTCAAAACATCCATTGAAACTGTGCACAAAAATTGTTTTTCAATAAACATCTTAGTATCAAACTTACACACTTCCCACCTTAATATTGAGTTACATAAACAAGTTAAACAGTTTATTTACAGACTTATATTTTCCAAGGCTTGTAGGAGCTAACACAACTTGTCTACTTCTCAATTGTCTCAACCCGGAAGTGCCCAAACTAATGACGCGTAGTATTTTCATATCGCCACAAGGTGTCAGTAAGAGTCTACAATCAAATGTGCGTAACATTGCGTCCCACAGGGCATTTCCTGTGGGAAGGGATTCGTTCTCAGGGATTCGAATAAAGAACCAACTCTTTTTCTTTACTATAGTGGTCTCGATAACGGGTAAAGGTTCTCACAAAGGGATTTGAGTCCGAGGACTCGCTTCTTTTCTTATCGAACAACCAGGAAAACCGGTTTCGAGCATCATCCCTACTTATGTGTGACTGCCATCATATTGCATAATGCAGCCCTTTGAGACACTTGTGATTTAGGGCTATATAAATAAACATTGATTGATTGATATTGCAGTCTAAACGTATCTCCTATGTGTGAGTAACATCTACTAGTCGCACTTATCATTACACCATGTACTAAATAATATAGGTTTGAGGTCGGTAAGCAAAACCAGAATTATTCCGTACATTCGGCGCACCGGGTTATAAGGCACACTGTCGAGTTTTGAGGGGGAAAAAATGATTTAAAGTGTGCATAAAGTAGTCCGGAAAATACGGTATGTTAATTGATCTTATGTATGTAAATATAAAAAAATCCAGGAACAATTCACAAAAAGCAGCTCTTAAAAGAGATTTTGTGAGTAGTCTATCGCAGTAATTAGTAAGTATTGCAGGTGAGAGTTGCCCACGCAGACATCTTGTCAGGCCAAGAGGAAATAAACTCAGTGAAAAGGCTGTTAGGGGGGAAGGTGGCTGTTATCCGTGTCGGCGAAATGGCTTTTGCTGAAACCCATCATTGACCGAGTTAACGGAGAGGAGCATCCCTGATGAGCGGCGACTTCTGAGATCAACCCCCACTCCGCCCCTCGCCCGAGTCTGTGATTGATAACCCGTGACATCATCTGCTGTCCCGGAGCCGCGAGAGCGCCGCTTTTTCATCACAGATACAGAAGATTAGGCCAGAAAACTTGGGCCACCTTTGCACCCTATTAGCTGGCTGTGCTGCATGGCCGACGACAGCCTGAAATAACGGCGCCCGCTGCAAACGTGACAATCAGTGTGAGACGCTTTTGTCTTTTCGCAATCCTATTTCATCCGAGGCAATTGAAGTTGATCCTCTGGCATGTGTCAAAAACACTTTTGTTAGGGTCACTTTACTGCTAACAAAACACGTCAATAACAGTTCTGAATTTTGATGTCTGTGGTGAGAAAATGCTCTCTAAATTGTCACCATTAGTTAAAGTGGGGCTCTGCATTTTTATTCTATTTTATGTTGCCTATTACGCACACATATAGAGGTATAGCTCGGTTGGTAGAGTGGCCGTGCCAGCAACTTGAGCGTTCCAGGTTCAGTGTTTCCCATAAACTGCCAAGATACCTGTGGCGGTGGGGGCGTGGCTATGGGCGTGGTCACCATGACATCATCGAGTCATTTGCATAATTTACTACAATGATATGATTTTCTCTAAAAAGGCTCAAAAAATGTATACTTACTAATTAATAATAACAGTTTTGTTTTAAACGTCCATCCATCCATTTTATAATATAATTACAACACTTTATGTACATATTTATATACAGATTTGAACAATAAGTTATTAACCGAAATATATTTATTAATTGTGGTTCTTTCAAAAAATATATCTTATAAAATATAAAAGCTAAAATGTCTCTTAAATCTCTGCCCCTTTAATTAGTGCATACTAAATAATTTAACTTTAGCCTACTACTACAACCATATTATTTACCAGCAACATAAAGTGAAACAGAGGCAGAGGTGTCCTGCCACAGTCAGTAACAAATAAACAGAAAACAGTAGTGGTCAAATACAAATAAGGCAATAAGAGAAGTATCCTACACTTTTCTTTTGTAAAGTAAATCTGAACAGCCTATATGGGCATCTACATCAACTATATGATTTGCCTGAGAAGCTGGACAGGACAAAAAAAAAAAAAAGTTTTTTTTTAGTTTTTTTTTTTATTTGTGGCGAACGTAATTATTTCGTGGCGGGCCGCAACAAATAAATGAATGTGTGGGAAACACTGAAGTGTTAAAAATAAGTCATCATTTTTTTTTTTTTTCCAATGCTTGAGTCTCTAGATCAACTTCAGATCTATGTGTTGATTCTAAGTTTTCATTATTTTGGTATTTTTTCGGTTTGTTTGTTTATTTTATACCCTTTTTGTCAAATAACTTGGTTTTTTATACGGCAAACATATAAAATAAGCAATATTTCCCCCAAAAAATATTTATTTTTTGATGTGAAGTAATTGGACGTAATTCTTTCGTGGCGGGCCGCCACAAATAAATGAATGTGTGGGAAACACTGAGGTTCGATCCCCGCTTCTGCCATCCTAGTCACTGCCGTTGTCGGTCGACCATTTTAAGAAGGGGCTAAAAAAACGCCTTTTTAGCACAGCTTTTATCTAATTTCTCTGCCTTCTTGTTTTTAAAATACACTGCTTGCCTATCTGTTTTAGCCAGTGCTTTCATGCTTTTATTTCTATCTTTATCCATGTTTCTGTTTTATCTAATGTTTATCTAGTGCAGGGGTGTCCAAAGTGCGGCCCGGGGGCCATTTGCGGCCCGCAGCTAATTGTTTACCGGCCCACCACACATTCTGGAAATACTATTGTAAAAATAAAAAAGAACATTAAAAAAAGTGGAATGAGGTGAAATCTAACAAGAAAAAGTTGCAATGTTGACACAAAAGCTGCCATGCAGGCGTTTTTTTTTTCTTTTGTCTTTCTTCATTTTTCTTTTTTTGCCATTGCTCAAAAAAAAAGACAAAAAATCCATGTTAAAATGAATGTGGTAAATATTGCATATATTGTGTAGAAGCCATATAAAAACATCAAAGTTGTCTTTGACAAAAGCGCATAAAATCGACAGATATATCTGAAGTTGATCTCGTAACTTAAGTGTTGAAAGTAAAAGAAAAACCTAATAAAAATGTATCACGTTATGAGTGGGGCACCTTTTGGATCCCAAATATATTTAGTGATTTTTTATTCATCTTTTCACTGTGATTACTCAAAAATATGAAAGAATTAAAATCAATGGTGTCCTGCATTATTGATCTTTTAGGGCTCTAATTACTAAATACTGCATATTTCAGTTTTACTATAAAAAAAACTAAGTTGTTTTTGACAGAAAAGCCATAAAACATTTTTTACATTTTTTATTACTTTATATCAACTTGAAGTTGATATAGAGATTTACTGTAAGCGTTAAATAATTAAAAAAAAATAATAATCTGACTTATTTTAAACATTTTTAATGACTGCGACCCTTTATGGTCCCCGGGACCCCTGAAGGTAAAGTAAATAAAAAATGCATATATTTTGTTATGGTTTGAAAATTAAAAATATCAAAATGGCCTCCTCATGCTTTAATTTTTCCGTGTGCGGCCCTCAGTGGAAAAAGTTTGGACACCCCTGATCTAGTGTGTCATGTTTTAATTTATATTTACATTTTTTATTATATATTCTGACTTTCCAATTTTTATTTTTATTTACTTTTTAATACTTTGTAGCACTTTGACATTTTAACAAATGTAAAGTGCGTTACAAATGTAATTCATTATTATTATTATTGTTATTGTTGTGTCCTTGGGCAAGACACTTTACCCACCTGCTCCCAGTGCCACCCACACTGGTTTAAAAATGTAACTTAGATAATGGGTTTCATAATGTAAAGCGCTTTGAGTCACTAGAGAAAAGCGCTATATAAATATAATTCACTTGACTCCACATATGGTCTTCTGTTGTTATGCATTCTAAATCATAAATAACCTCTAGCAAGAGGTGGCTAACAATGCAGGTAATGAGGATTTGATCTATCCCGCCTATAAAGTATATATGTGACGTAGTAACATTCATAGATACATGTAATATTTACGTGTTTTGCTCAATTTAAGCAGACGGCCGCATATTAATTTAACAATGTTCACTTTTCACTTTCAACGCTTATCACTCATCTTCTAAATCTTGTATCTCATTCTCCGTTTTCAAAGAAATAAACTTCTGCATCACAATATGACCCAAAGTAGTCGTCGTCGTCTCTCGTGAAGTCTGCATAATTAGTAGTGTTGTTGAAGGAAATAGTTGTGATGCGTCTGTCAAATTAATGTGCGACCGTATGGCTAAAATAATAATTACAAATAAATAATAAATACAAATTCCACCCAAAAAAGTGTAGTTCCCCTTTTACAAAGACTATAAAGTTCACTTTTTTTTTCTTTTTTACAAAAACACATACACTAGGTTTGTCGCGTACACTAAGTGGTCTCTGATAGTTATGGAAACAGACAGAAACATTTCATAAATTGAATAAATTAACATTTTTAGTGTACAAGAAGTCCCCAATCCATGTTTTCAAAAACAAGCAAGTTAAGTTCGCAGAAGACTCAATTTGTCTTAAGAACACATTAATCGAGAACTGTAACTCGCCATCGATATTACAAAGACGTACGTGAGACTAAAGACTTAATTGTAGTCAGTGTATACAAAAACACGTTTATTAGGTTGTTCGCACAGAATCGTCAAAATAACCTCTGGTAGGTTCATTAAAGACTAAATGCACTTTAGCGTTTTCAAAAAAACACGTACGTTAAGTACTCAGAGGCCATGCATGATCAATGTTTACAAACACGTTAAGTACTCAGAGGCTATGCATGATTAATGTTTACTAACACGTTAAGTACTCAGAGGCTATACATGATCAATGTTTACAAACACACGTACGTTAAGTACTCAGAGGCTATACATGATCAATGTTTACAAACACACGTACGTTAAGTACTCAGAGGCTATGCATGATTAATGTTTACTAACACGTTATGTACTCAGAGGCTATACATGATCAATGTTTACAAACACACATACGTTATGTACTCAGAGGCTATACATGATCAATGTTTACAAATGCACGTACGTTATGTATGCAGGTGCTATACATAATCATCGATGTTTACGAAAACACGTACGTTATGTACGCACAGGTTTATGTACGCACGGATTTCATAGTATCGATGTTCACAAAAACATGTACGTTATGTACTCAGAGGCTATACATTATCATCCATGTTTACAAAAGCACGTATGTTATGTACACACTGAATGCATATTATTATCAATGCTTACAAAACACGTATGTTATGTACGCAGAGGCTGCATACTATCCGTGATTACAACAACACGTACGTTATGCATGCAGAGGCTATATAATATAATTGATTACAAAAACAGGTACGTCATGTACGCAGAGGCTACATATTATCATTAGTGTGTCATCAATGTTTACAAAAACATGTACATTATATACTCAGAGGCTATATATTTTCATCAGTGTGTACAAAAATATATACATTATATTCTAAGATGCTCTTTACTATCATCAATGTTTACAAAAAGATGTACATTATGTACGAAGAGGCTGTATATTACCATAAATGTTTACAAAAACACGTACGTTATGTACACAGATGCTGTATGTTTTCATTGATGGTTACAAAAACATGTACCGTATCTACTTGAATTGGCGCAGGGAATATTGTATTCGCACGTCTAGAATTACTGCCGGGTCAAACTCGTTTCTCAAAATAATTAACGCATGCTTGGCCTTATCGCCGGTTCATTATTAACGCCGGATCAAATTCGTTTCGCAAAATATTATTTTTATTATCGCATGTCTATGATTTTCGCCGGGTCAAACTCGTTTCGCAAAATATTTAGCATATGGCTAGAACTTCCGCCGGGTCAAATTCGTTACGTCACGTGTGACGCTTTACCTGTCCTCATTTTCAAAATGGAGGAAGCTGCTTTCAGTAGTTTGCAATCTCACAAAGGAAAAAAGATAAAGAGCTATTCAGTAGGATTTAATGTCCAAGCTAAAAAGTATGCTAAAAAGAGCAGTAAGCAGCTATGTTTTATTAATATACCGTATCTGCGTGTGTCAAATACTGTATAAGTCATTTAATCGGTGTGTCAAATACTGTATAAGTCATTAAATGACTCCCGCCTCCTGGTAGTAGAGGGCGCTGCCGCGCTAGTGATCCTTCTTGCGACTTCCGGTACTGCAGAAGAAGTGACTACACGCAGCAAGAGATTTTTTTTATTTTTTATTTTTTCTCTCGCCTGAACTTTTAACATGGAGGATTACATACCGGTATCTAAAATAAAACAGTTTTCTAAACTGGACTTTCAATCGAAGCAGGAGGTAATAATTAAAGGAATATCTCCATCGAGACTTTTAAAACTGAACAGACTTCTATAACCAAGTTATCGATGCTTTTGGTCAGAAGGAGCTGCAAATGGACTCCATTTATAAGTACAGGTAAGACCATAATAACGTTTTTTTTGTTAAATGTGCTTTTCGTGATGGTATGCTTACATCACACTCAAAGCGCACGCCTAAATTTACCGCATTCCTTTTGGTAAACGCCGGAGTGAGAAGAGGGTTTTAAAATAATTAACGCCCCTGCGGCTATTCAAGGAAATACGGTATGTTATGTACACAGAGGCTGTATGTTACCAACAATGTTTACCAAAACACGTATGTTATGTACACAGAGGCTGTATATTATCATCAATGTTTACAAAACACGTACGTTATGTATGCAGAGGCTGTATACTACCATTGATGACTACAAAAATATGTACGTTATGTATGCAGAGGCTGTATATTATCATGGATGTTTACAAAAACTCATACATGACGTATGTAGAGGCTGTATAATAGCAGCAATGATTACAAAAATATGTACAATATGTGCGCAGAGACTGTATATTATCGATGATTACAAAAACACATACGTATCTACGCTCTATATTACAATTGAGGTTTACAAAAACATGTATGTTACGTATGCAGAGGCTGCATATTATCATCGATAATTAAAAAAAACACGTACGCAAAGGCTGTATAATATCGATGATTGCAAAAACATGTTCGTTATGTACACAGAGGCTGTATGTTATCGTTGATTACAAAAACACGTAAGTTATGTACGCAAAGGCTGTATATTATCATAGATGATTACAAAAACACATACGTTATGTACGCAGAGGCTGTATAATATCAATGTTTACAAAAACACGTACGTCATGTACGCGGAGGCTGTATAATATCAATGTTTACAAAGACACGTACGTTATGTACACAGAGACTACATATTCGATGATTACAAAAACACGTACGTTACGTATGCAGAGGCCGCAGATTGTCATTGATGTTTGCGAAAAACACATACACAGAGGCTGTATATTATCGATGATTACAAAAACACGTAAGTTATGTACGCAAAGGCTGTATATTATCATCAATGATTACAAAAACACGTACGTCATGTACGCAAAGACTGTATATCAATGTTTACAAAAACCCATACGTCATGTACGCAGAGGATGTATAATATCAATGTTTACAAAAACACGTACATTATGTACGCAAAGGCTGTATATTATCGATTTTTACAAAAACACGTACATTATGTACGCAGAGCCTGTATACTATCGATGTTTACAAAAACAGGTACATTATGTACGCAAAGGCTGTATATTATCGATTTTTACAAAAACACGTACGTTATGTATGCAGAGGCTGTATACTATCGATGTTTACAAAAACACGTACGTTATGTACTCAGAGGCTATATTCTATCGATGTTTACAAAAACACATACGTCATGTACGCAGAGGCTGTATTCTATCGATGATTACAAAAACACTTACGTCATGTACGCAGAGGCTGTTTACTATCGATGTTTACAAAAACACGTACGTTATGTACGCAAAGACTGTATATCAATGTTTACAAAAACACATACGTCATGTACGCAGAGGATGTATAATATCAATGTTTACAAAAACACGTACATTATGTACGCAAAGGCTGTATATTATCATAGATGATTACAAAAACACATAAGTTATGTACGCAGAGGCTGTATAATATCAATGTTTACAAAAACACGTACATTATGTACGCAAAGGCTGTATATTATCATAGATGATTACAAAAACACATACGTCATGTACGCAGAGGCTGTATAATATCAATGTTTACAAAGACACGTACGTTATGTACACAGAGACTACATATTCGATGATTACAAAAACACGTACGTTACATATGCAGAGGCCGCAGATTGTCATTGATGTTTGCGAAAAACACATACACAGAGGCTGTATATTATCGATGATTACAAAAACACGTAAGTTATGTACGCAAAGGCTGTATATTATCATCAATGATTACAAAAACACGTACGTCATGTACGCAAAGACTGTATATCAATGTTTACAAAAACACATACGTCATGTACGCAGAGGCTGTATAATATCAATGTTTACAAAAACACGTACATTATGTACGCAAAGGCTGTATATTATCGATTTTTACAAAAACACGTACGTTATGTACGCAGAGCCTGTATACTATCGATGTTTACAAAAACAGGTACATTATGTACGCAAAGGCTGTATATTATCGATTTTTACAAAAACACGTACGTTATGTATGCAGAGGCTGTATACTATCGATGTTTACAAAAACACGTACGTTATGTACGCAGAGGCTATATTCTATCGATGTTTACAAAAACACATACGTCATGTACGCAGAGGCTGTATTCTATCGATGATTACAAAAACACTTACGTCATGTACGCAGAGGCTGTTTACTATCGATGTTTACAAAAACACGTACGTTATGTACGCGGAGGCTGTTTACTATCGATGTTTACAAAAACACGTACGTTATGTACGCAGAGGCTGTTTACTATCGATGTTTACAAAAACACGTACGTTATGTACGCGGAGGCTGTTTACTATCGATGTTTACAAAAACACGTTATGTACGCAGAGGTTGTTCATGATCATCAATGATTACTAAAAACTCGTACGCTTGTTAGAAGTAAGACTGCACGTTTTTATCGAGGTTTGCAAAACTACATGAATTAGGTTTGCAGAAGACTGAACTGTCGTGTTCGTGTCATCGTTGTTGTCAACGTTTACAAAAACTCAAACGTTAAGATTGCTGGAAGACTAAATGATCGTCAGTGCTTACGTTTGGCATAATAAGGACTTGGAATTATATTTGACGTTCTCAAAAACACGCACATTCCGTTCCCAAAGACTGAAACTGTGTTACGAGTAGTCGTACATTGGGTTGATTGAAGACTAAATTGAGGACTAGAAAATATCTTTGATTCCTCTAACTCTAAAATCGTGGTTCTAACATCACTGTGATGAGAACTTACCTGAAATTAGGTTACAGAAAATAATCACGCAAGTCCGCGTAAGACAAGTCCTGGTAATGTCGAGTTACGCCTGTAAAAGTTGAGGACGTGACCTCCACCCAGGAGGCAGTTTCCACAGCTGGAAAGCACACAGCGAGGCGCAGTCAGGTGACAAATGGAAGGAAAAAGTTGGTGTCTGCTCATCGTCCTCGTGCTTTCTTGGAAGGCGCTCCAGAACAGTCTCAGGAGGCATCAACACCATTCTTATGAACTACCTTTACTTACTAGCCAGTCCTCAAAACTGTTCAGTCATTAACTCAGGAAAACTGTTCAAATTCAAACTTGTATACTTTTCAGTCATCTGAGTACATACAGTAAGTGTTCACACATACAGTCGTGGTCAAAAGCTTACATACACTTGTAAACTTGTAGCACTAGAGTACACTGTCAGTACTTGAATGGTGAGAGTGCACTGGAGACTTACCACCCTCAACAGTCGCCATCTTGGTTAGGTTGCGGAAGGGGCGGAGCTACCACACCTTTCCCAACTTAAAAAAGGAGAGTAGAAAAAGCGGGTGAATACTGCGATGGTCATTTCTGCTAAGTGTAAAAATGACACTGTGGAGGGGGGGCGTGGCCTGCGGGCCTGCAGCGGAAAGGGGTGTGCCAGGACTGGCTTCGAAGACAGCGACAGGTGCGTAGATGGCCCAGGTGGGCCTTGTCATCTCTGCGAGGACGCTCGCCAGACACTAAGGAACTTGGACCAACACTTCACTGTCAAAATGTACACATTGAAGAAAAAAAGTACTCTGTGTACTGTATGTACTAAAGGGTAGTGATGTGCGGGTCGATACTGAAATAACGATACCACCGATACCAGATCTTTATGCTCTAATATCGATCCTCAAATCAAAATAGCGATACTTTAATTCAGAGGTGTCCAAACTTTTTCCACCCAGGGCCGCATACTGAAAAGTATATTATGTGGGAGCTATTCTATTTTCATTTTCTTTTATTCTAAAAAAAATGCTAAAAACAGATATTGTTTCAGCTATGTATATGACTAAGTATATTATTATTAATTATTAGTTAGAACATTTCAGCTCATGATATACCAATTTTTTTTTGCTTATTTTTCTTACATTTTTTACTGTCGTTTTTTTCCCCATGTTATTATCGAATCAAATAAATAATATAATTGTTTGACTGCATAACTTAGTGTGTTAAAAGTCCTGCCTGCTCAGTTACATATTTAACAGTATTTATTATGGTTGTTGTAATGTTTCAAAGTAATTAATTCACTGATTAATATTATATTTTTAATTTAAATAACTAACTAAACATTTATATTTTCATTTTATTTTTTATTTTGAGAGCTTCTACTATTTTAGATTTAGGGAACTTTTTCCACCAAGGGCCGCATACTGAAAAGTCAAGTATGGGGGGCCCTTTTGATATTTGTTTCATTTAAATAAAAATTATAAAAACAAATATTAAATATAAAGACAAAACTTTGTTATAGGCGACTAGGTATATTATAACTATTTATTAGTTTAAAAATGTCAGCTCTTTTTCATTCCTTTTCTATTTTTTTCTCCTTACATTTTTTTTTTTAGATAATGTTATTTAAAAATACACAACCTTTACAATCTCAGCAGACACGTTAGGTCTATTTGCACAAAGTATCGGTATTTGTGGCTAATACGCAAATTATTATTTTTTATTTTCCATTCATAAATTTGTTTGCAAATTAAAGTTCAATAATATTAATAATGTATAGAGAGTGACCGATTATTGGCACCAATATTTGGCATTTTGATGCATATCGATATCGGCCTTTTTTATTTACAATTTTTTACATCTACAGTACAACATAACTTCATTTGCAGATAGAATACATACACATAAGTTAGTAATATTTAAAAACATGAATAATTAGTGAAGTGGAAGCAGCATGAGAAAAGTTCCCTTTTTGCTGGAGATATATATTTTTTTCTAATTCATTTAAGGAAAAAAAATACTCTCATGTGAATAATTCTCCCCAAATATATTTGGATATCTATTTATTTGATTTGATTCTCCTCTGCTTTCCTGTCAAAACTTGCACCACACATTTTCAATGGCAGGCCAGTCTAGTACCAGCACTCTTTTACTATGAAGCCACACAGTTGTAACACGTGGTTTGGCATCATCTTGCTGAAATAAGCAGGGGCGTCCATGATAACGTTGCTTGGATGGCGACATATGTTGCTCCAAAACCTGTATGTACCTTTCAGCATTAATGGCGTCTTCACAGATGTGTAAGTTACCCATGTCTTGGGCACTAATACACCCCCATACCATCACACATGCTGGCTTTTCAAC
The DNA here is from genome assembly GCF_033978785.1 of Entelurus aequoreus. Lineage (NCBI taxonomy): Eukaryota > Metazoa > Chordata > Actinopteri > Syngnathiformes > Syngnathidae > Entelurus > Entelurus aequoreus. The sequence continues at coordinate 20,322,194 of NC_084741.1, read as the reverse complement.
TCTGCGCCTAGAACAATCCGGATGGTTCTTTTCCTCTTTGGTCCGGAGGACACAATGTCCGCAGTTTCCAAAAACAATTTGAAATGTGGACTCGTCAGACCACAGAACACTTTCCCACTTTGCATCAGTCCATATTAGATGAGCTCAGTCCTAGCGAAGCCGGCGGCATTTCTGGGTGTTGTTGATAAATGGCTTTCGCTATGAAGCTTCGGCAGCACTTGCAGCGTGGGCTCGTTAGAACGAGTGTGCAGAGTTTCATGTTCCGTGATTCAATCAAATAACACCGCGACAGAGATGGATGGACATGAATGTAATGATAGTGTTTGACCACATGGTGGTAGTAATAGTCTACAAATGACTAGGAACCAATTATAGTATGTGTCAAGTAGGACTCTTTAGAAGTGGACACACCGGGTACGCACGAATGTTGAAGAAGCGCTTGTAATATGTTATCGTTATTAAAAGACAGTTCTGCAAGACATCCAACGATGTGTTATTTAAAACAATAACATAACAATGAAGACGACGGAAATGATATCTATGTCAAAAATCCAAACTTTGTGTAAATATTTTGACCAATACAAGACTTCTGATATAAGTAAAGACGAGCAGGCAGCCGCTCACACATTCTCATACTTTCTGTAACACCCAGGAAGAAATTAGAGTTATTGTTATGTAGAAAAATCCCATATTTTTAACCAATTTTCCCAGGAGATTTTCTATACTTTAAAAATGCCAATTTTGATGCTCCTTTTTAGACACACGTAAAAATGTGGGGGGTTTTTTTGCTGCTAAATTAAACACATTAGCTCCACATAAAACATTAAAGCCTGGTATCAGGTGTGCAATCTCCGTCTTCATGAATATGCTAAATATATGCTGATCATCGAAACGGTCAAAATACTAGGAAGAGAAAATGCAAATGCAATTATTTAGCACACGCAATGTGATTTATCAACACTCATCACCGTTTTGGGAGCACTATTTTGCACGTTTGAAAAAGCACACGCAAACTGCTGGGAGAGACGAGTGCAAAGACACACGATGGACAGAGAATCATGCATCCGACGTTTTGGACAGTAAGAAATAATAAACATTAGACATTGTCAATTCAGCAACATCCTTTTATAATATAGCTGCTGGATGACTTAAGGGACCAAACCCCAACACCAGTGAAGCTGGCACTATTGTAAAATAGTGACATTTTTTGAGTAAAATTATTTTGCCAAGTAAAATTCTGATTATTATTATTATAATATTGCCAAAATACATTTGTCGAGTCAAATTACGACTCTTTTCATAAAATTGCCAACATTTTAAGTTTTTCTTCTAAAATTGTGACTGTTATTGAGTAAAATTCCAACTTTTATCATAATATAGCACAAATGTTCAGTTTTTATTGTAAAATGTTGACTTGCGTTGAGTAAAATTACGACTTTTATTATAATACTGCTAAAATTCAAAGTTTTTCTTGTGAAATTGTGACCTTTTTCTTGTGAAATTCCAACTCATTTTTAACAACAAGCTTTTTTATATTGACAAAGTATGTATATATTATTAATGTTGTAAATACAAATATAGAAAGGGTGGTCCTAAAGAGGTAGGAATTTTTATCAGGTCTCAAGAAGGTAAGAAATACAAAAATGTGTGTGTGTGTGTGTGTGTGTGTCTTGTATTTCTGCCCTTCTTGAGACACCAACAAGGCAAAGTAGCTTCCATATGAGGATTTGTGAACAAGTTAGGACATAAATCATGGTCCCAATACTGAAAACCATTGCATCTAATAGAGAATGTGTATAGAGACATACTGTAATAACTTGACGTTAATAATGAAGATTAAAAACCAATTACTAACAAAAATGTAAAAAATACCGTATTTTTCGGACAATAAGTCGCAGTTTTTTTTCATAGTTTTGCCGGGGGTGCGACTTATACTCAGGAGCGACTTATGTGTGAAATGATTAACACATTACCGTAAAATATCAAATAATATTATTTAGCTCATTCACGTAAGAGACTAGACGTATAAGATTTCTTGGGATTTAGCGATTAGGAGTGACAGATTGTTTGAGACGACGGTACAAGTTTGAAGAACCAAAGCTTGGCGGCACGCAGCGTGACCCCGCCCACCGGCGAATGAAATCACACGGACACTTCCTGTTGTCAGCGAGGCCAGGAGTGAATGAGTGAATTAATGTCATCATTTCATAGGAACTTGAAGTTCCTATGCTATAGAACGTATAGCATGTTCTATATGTTATAGTTATTTGAATGACTCTTACCATAATATGTTACGTTAACATACCAGGCACGTTCTCAGTTGGTTATTTATGCCTCATATAACGTACACTTATTCAGCCTGTTGTTCACTATTCTTTATTTATTTTAAATTACCTTTCAAATGTCTATTCTTGGTGTTGGCTTTTATCAAATACATTTCCCCAAAAAAAGCGACTTATAGTCCAGTGCGACTTATATATGTTTTTTTCCTTCTTTATTATGCATTTTCGGCCGGTGCGACTTATACTCCGAAAAATACGGTACAATGATTTGCAAATCCTTTTCAACCTATACTCAATTGAATAGACTGCAAAGACAAGATACTTAACGTTCGAACTGGAAAACTTTTGCAAATATTAGCTCAATCAGAATTTGATTTAACAAGAGTTCTGCTTTTTTTTTTTTTCCAGCCTTGAACTTTACAGCTTGTACCTTTTCAGCAGAAAAATAGAAAAAAAAAGTTTAAACTTAAACTTATGTAGGACTTTTTTTTTTCTCAAACTTGTGTACTTTTTAAGTTTTTAGTACAGTTCACACTGTGGCTTCCAGACTCGACCACTGTAAGTACATTTCTGCAAAGTAGGGATTCTTATAGGTTGAATATGTTCAGAGTTGAAGCACAAAAACATATTTTTATACCATTATTACAACCCTCTCAACACTTATATAGTCACTTCTACACACAATGTACAAACCCCAAAACCAGTGAAGTTTGCACAAATCGTAAAAATAAACAAAATACAGTAATTTGCAAATCCTTTTCAACTTATATTCAATTGAATAGACTGCAAAGACAAGATACTTAACGTTCAAACTGGAAAACTGTTATTTTTTGCAAATATTAGCTCATTTGGAATTTGATGCCTGCAACATGTTTCAAAAAAGCTGGCACAAGTGGCAAAAAAGACTGACAAAGTTGAGGAATGCTCATCAAACACTTATTTGGAACATCCCACAGGTGAACAGGCTAATTGGGAACAGGTGGGTGCCATGACTGGGTAAAAAAGCAGCTTCCGTGAAATGCTCAGTCATTCACAAACAAGGATGGGGCGAGGGTCACCACTTTGTCAACAAATGCGTTTAAGAACAACATTTCTCAACCAGCTATTGCAAGGAATTTAGGGATTTCACCATCTAAGGTCCGTAATATCATCAAAAGGTTCAGAGAATCTGGAGAAATCACTGCACGTAAGCGGCAATGCCCTTGACCTTGGATCCCTCAGGCGGTACCACATCAAAAAGCGACATCAGCGTGTAAAGGATATCACCACAAGGGCCCAGGAACACTTCAGAAAACCACTGTCAGTAACTGCAGTTGGTCGCTACATCTGTAATAAATATGGGATTTTTCTACATCACAATAACTCGCCATCTAATTAGTTTTATACAATTTAAAAGTTTAAGGAAATTAATAATTCATAAGGTTTTCCTCGTGTAAAACAAAACAATTCTGGGCAGCTTCACAAAGATTATAGTTGAGACTAGGGATGTCCGATAATGGCTTTTTTGCTGATATCCGATATTCCGATATTGTCCAACTCTTAATTACCGATATCAACCGATACCGATATATACAGTCGTGGAATTAACACATTATTATGCCTAATTTGGACAACCAGGTATGGTGAAGATAAGGTCCTTTTAAAAATAAAATAAATAATAAAATAAAATAAGATAAATAAATTAAAAACCTTTTCTTGAATAAAAAAAAGTAAAACAATATAAAAACAGTTACATAGAAACTAGTAATTAATGAAAATGAGTAAAATTAACTGTTAAAGGTTAGTACTATTAGTGGACCAGCAGCACGCACAATCATGTGTGCTTACGGACTGTATCCCTTGCAGACTGTATTGATATGTATTGATATATAATGTAGGAACCAGAATATTAATAACACAAAGAAACAACCCTTTTGTGTGAATGAGTGTAAATGGGGGAGGGAGGTTTTTTGGGTTGGTGTACTAATTGTAAGTGCATCTTGTGTTTTCTATGTTGATTTAATTAAAAAAATAAAAATAACGATACTGATAATTTCCAATATTCCATTTTAAAGCATTTATCGGCCAATAATATCGGCAGGCTGATATTATTGGACATCTCTAGTTGAGACACTTTTGAAGATGGCTGACATAATTTCTTCCTGGGTGTTACAGAAAGTATGAGAATGTGTGAGCGGCTGCCTGGTCTTCTTTACTTCTATCAGAAGTCTTTTATTTGTCTAAATATTTACACAAAGTTTACATTTTTGACAGAGATATCATTTCTGTCCTCTTTATGTCCATCCATTCTTTGATTGAATCACGGAACATGAAACTCTGCACACTCTGCTGCAGAGGCTTGTTAAGCGACTCCATCGCTCCAAGTTAAAACTCTACTATGCAAAGCCAAAGCCATTTATCAACAACACCCAGAAACGCCGCCGGCTTCGCTGGGCCCGAGCTCATCTAAGATGGACTGATGCAAAGTGTAAAAGTGTTCTGTGGTCTGATGAGTCCACATTTCAAATTGTTTTTGGAAACTGTGGACGTTGTGACCAAAGAGGAAAAGAACCATCCGGATTGTTCTAGGCGCAAAGTTGAAAAGCCAGCCTCTGTGATGGTATGGGGGTGTATTAGTGCCCAAGACATGGGTAACTTACACATCTGTGAAGGCACCATTAATGCTGAAAGGTACATACAGGTTTTGGAGCAACATATGTTGCCATCCAAGCAACGTTGTTATGGACGCCCCTGCTTATATCAGCAAGACAATGCCAAGCCATGTGTTACATCGGTGTGGCTTCATAGTAAAAGAGTGCGGGTACTAGACTGGCCTGCCTGTAGTCCAGACCTGTCTCCCATTGAAAATGTGTGGCGCATTATGAAGCCTAAAATACCACAACGGAGACCCCCGGACTGTTGAACAACTTAAGCTGTACATCAACCAAGAATGGGAAATAATTCCACATGAAAAGCTTCAAAAATTGGTCTCCTCAGTTCCCAAACGTTTACTGAGTGTTGTAAAAAGGAAAGGCCATGTAACACAGTGGTGAACATGCCCTTTCCCAACTACTTTTTTGCATTGTGTTCCTGCCATTAAATTCTAAGTTAATGATTATTTGCAACAACACAAAATTACGTTTCTCAGTTGTAACATTAAATATCTTGTCTTTGCTGTCTATTCAATTGAATATAAGTTGAAAAGGATTTGCAAATAATTGTATTGTTTTTATTTACCATTTACACAACGCGCCTATGTATTTCATAGTAATTCCGTTAGTAATTCAATTACTTTTTAAAAGTAATTTTCAGAACACTGTATTTTTCTCAGTAAAAACCCACTTTTGATCCAACTTGTATTCTATATCACCAGTGTACCTAATGAAGTGACCCCCTCCTTCCCGTGCACTGACCTCGTTTTGTCCTCCAGCAGGTCAAGCTGACCTTGGGCAAAGAGCGGCCGTGCCCGCCACTCGCCGCGCAGCTGCTGCCCGCCCACCTGGCGGCCATGGCCGCCGCCATCAGCAACACCTTCGCGCACCGCGCCCCACGCGGCGTCCCGGCCCCCGGCCTTTTCCAGACGCAGCCCCTCCACGCCGCTCTGCTCCGCCCCGCCCCCGGGCCCGTCAGGACCTCCCACCCTCAACTTCTCTTCGCCCCCTACTGACTCCCCCGCGGCCCCTCCCCCACTGGACCAGCACTCCGACCAGTCTATGCATTCAGGGTTCGTGCCGTTCACGCCGCTCCTGACGGCGCCGCGCCAACAGCTCACGGGCCTTCCTTTGATGCCCGGACGGCGGACGCGGACTTGACGGCAATAATGTAAACCGCGTTGGAACTATGCAGACTTCACCGTGATGTTCCCGTCGCTCACTTCCTGTTCGCACTTTAACCTCTGTTGATGTGCACGTTAGACGCTAGACCGTGTTTGATGGTGACAGTGT